>NC_132938.1:80242000-80542000 GCF_034638445.1 Ciconia boyciana | reverse complement strand
ATTTCTTTTTTTTTTCCCAAATGAACATTAGAAGAAAAACTACTGATGTAAACAAAGGTTTTAGCACTTCATATTATGAAAACTCAGGCATACTTACAATTAAAACTAACAATAATTCATGTCTAAAAACAGTTGTTGTCCTTCCTGCTACTGTAAAAAAGTGCAATTTTTTCCCATATGTAAGTTTAATGGCTATTTTCAAATTTTATTTCCACTGACCACAGATGTAGAATAAACTAACACAGCAGTGTAAATAACTGTAGCTGTTTCTCTATAGACAGATAAAAAGTCATGATCATTAACAATAAACTATAACCACCAACAATAAACATTTAATGATAATCGTAAAAAGAACTGGGCATTGTGAAGATCAACGAATTTGCAATAATTCTGCAGTAAATTCACTGTCGTGCATTTAAGAAGACAGTATTCCACTGCAGGACAGCAAAGGACAAAACATTAACTATCTTCTGATTCTACCTGTTTAAAAAAATACTTTTTGAAACTGAGCACTTTTTTGGGGTTTTTTGGCTTTTTTCCTGTACATTCTCTGGTTGATCACCTTTGCTTGCACAAACATTTAATATACACTACACACCACCAAAAAAGTAGTGCAAGTAAAGCAAAACGAGTCCATTTTTAGCACTTTGCCAATTTTGCAACTAGGCAAAACTATGACTAACACCCTGTTTGGTGGAGCAACTCTGTCCATTTTTCACCAGAAAGAGTGGGTCTCAATGCAAGAAATTACTTTTCTCCTTTCAATATGCAAAATATATGGACCAGATGGGTAGAAGCCAATTCTTGTTCTTGCAACATGTTTTCACTAAACACTTACTAAGCTGGCTCCACATATCGCACAATCAGACCAAACATTCTGATTCAGGAAGGCACTTAATCTTTTGCCAGGCCCGTTCACCTTAACGACCCACAGCTGCCCGTTTGCTCAAGTACCTTGCTGAACTGGACTAAAGAAAGGTTAGAGGGAGAGAAATGCAAGCCATGCAGCTTCTATGAATAATGTAATTAAGGAGGACATGTAAAGTAGTACCTTCAATACTCGGCCTCCAACTCGGAGTTTTTTGATGTACATAATATATACTGTAGTAGGTTTTTTTGAATTTCGAGAGCAGTCTCATGAAATGTACAAATGCTTTCGGAATCTAATGCACAGTCTTTTGAAAATGATCAATTCATTGTTTTCATTCAGTGTTTTTAATGCAAGGACAAATCTACCAAACTTGCTGTAGAACTAGTTAGGAAAGTGGATTAAAGTGCAAACAAACCAACCAAAAATGCATTTGGACTACAAAATGTGCAAAACTACTAAAAAGTGCAAAAATGCACTACAAAAATCGTGTCATTATTATCCTGTACAATTCTGGCTTGTGACATACATTGTGAACAGTTCTACAAAGCACCTACATGCAGAAAAATAGATTTAAGACTTTAAAAATGTCTTAAGACCATAGTACTATTTGTTTTAGCTTCTTAAATCAACAATATCTTTTACTTCTGTTTTTTGGGAGTCCACATCCTATCTTTTTGAAGCAACTCATTCAGTCAACAGAAAACCTCTGCTATGCCTACAAAGACAGCTTTTTTGGGAGGGTAGCAGAATTCTGCTTAATGCAGGTCTAATGTTTCCAACTAACATATTGAAAACACAGTTAGGATAAACACCACAGATGCAAACATACTGTAAACAGAATTCGGTTCCAACAGGATAAACTTAGTAAAGTGTACTAATTTTTTTAAACTTAGTAAAGAATATTGTGGTTCCAAGTTTCATAAATTATCCTGAAAAAGCTCATGAATCTCTTTTGGCAAACATAAAACTTCCAGAACCACACTTTTTAAAGGAAAAATGAAAATGGGTGAAATTTTAACGTAACGTTTTTTTTAAGCTAAAAGGTGCCATAGCAAGAAAATAGTTACAGACACATCCAGCTCAACAATACAGTCTTCCATTGGATCATACATAGATTGATTTAAGGTTTCAAATTATGGTGATTTTTTTTTTTTAAGTCTTCAAGCGGCTATTTATACCAACTGCTAAGAATCACCATTCAAACAGTGGCTTCAAAAAAGTCATCTTCAATAAAGACAGCTTACTTTTTTGAAATCCACTTGATGAAACTGAATTTCAAAGGCACAACATAATCTTGTCAGAGGTTCAAAGCTGTGATGAAATCTTTGGACTTCTGTGGCCATGAATAAAGAATCAATAAATCAAATACAATATAAACTTATGTCCAAATGTTTAGAAAAGAATGAAAAGCTACTTAAATGGAAAAAATCTTTGCTTACATTTAAGTTAAGGTAGACCTGAAATAAGAGTTAATGACCACTTAAAAATAATTTTCCTGTTGGAAGTCCCCTGAAAGACCCTACCAACTCAAATGCAGCGCTAGAAATTGAAGTATCTAAGATCCCTAGCTACTTTTGAGATCTTTTCATTTGACTGGTGTAGTATTACTCTTCTTAAAAGTAAACAGCATCTCCTAATCTAGAAATAATTATTTCATTAAGTATCTGCTATCATGTTATTAAGGTCTTGAAGTATTTCTGAGCCTTCTTGACCATGTGTATGTACTTGGCACATGACCCATCAAAAGTCAAATCATATGGGTATTTAAGTTTTAAGTACATAGATGAGAGAAAGCTTAGTAACAGCAGTTAACATCTGCATTTGTCCAGAAGAGGAGCAATCTCACTATACTATTTTCTCCATAGCAAACAAAATTTGTTTCAACAAACCAAATCTGATGCTACCTTAAGGAAAAAAAAGAAAAAAAAAAAGAGCAAAAAAAAAAATCTACTGTCACAAAAACTGGACTATGATATTCACAACTGAATTTAAGCAATTAAATCACAAAAGGGAGATATAAAAATAGTTGCATTATAAAAAAAAACAAAACCCTTGTTAATATTCACTTGATCCATCACTGTCTTAAGATCCTTATGTTCCAGAACAATCTGGTGCAAATAACACGAAATTTAAGATTACAGAACTAAGATGAAATCAGTTGATAGACTTCCTTTTATCTGCAGACTCAGCAGGCTAATTTGTCAAGGACATTCTCATGGTGGTATAGTGCTTGGCATTAATATGTACCTGTAAAATTCCAGCAGAGCAAATAGCCGGAATAAGTGTCAAGAAAACTCAGTTATCTGCTGTACTAATAACCACAAGGCTATACACATCATGCTGAGAAAACATCCATAAGGAGCAATGTCATTACCTTAAAATTTCAAGTTGGCTTGATGAGCTGTTTATTCCAATTAACACAGAAGGAAATTGCTGGGTAACTACCACCTTCATTTAGGAAGTGTCTCTAATGTTCAGCTTATGATGAGCTCTGCAACATACTTTTTTGAGGTTCACAACATTTAAAGCAATATTAAATCACATATGGCAACTACAAATTTAATCTTCTCATGCTGTAATTCATAGATAGAAATAGCTTTCTAAGGAACTTTCATACGTCCAACAGAAAAATTAAAATACTTGATACTGCCTCTGATCAGAGCATAAGTTAAATTTTCATTTTACAAAAGGTTGCCATTCCTCAAGATCTTTTTTTTTTATTCCTTAAATGACAAATAAAAGCAGTCAGTTCATCCTTTTAGCTACTGGAATTCAAATCTGCTATCCTTCCACAGAAAGTACTGCCGAGCTGTAGACTCAGACCTTAACAAAAGTAACATTAAACCAAAATCACATTCAAACTCTCTTTAGAAACAGATGCTGATTTAGGCTGTAAAACTAGATATAGTATTAGAAAAGAAACCTAATGCTTGTTTTCAATGAAGTAATACAGTAGAACACTCATTTATTCATCTACTTTGTGTTATTGGTTCTTTCTTCTATTTGAAATTTTTAAAAATAATGCCTAAAATGTTGAAAATATTCCCTAGAAAAAGGTTGCTTTCTGCTAAGATGCAAAGTGTGCGTGGTTGAATGGTTTCATTCCACATGCTTACAAGATGATCCTTTATCAAATTAAGATGTGGAAGGCAATATTCTTTGTAAAGGGAAGATGTATATAACTAAACCCTTAGCACAGGAGAAAAGTCCACAGAGAAATTAAAAGTCCATGCTGAACCAAGGCAGGTGGAAGAGATCATTTTAATCAATAGATAGAAAAGCTCAGATCAGAATAGTGACTATTTTTTCTCCACAGCAACATCCATTGAAACACAGTGTGAAGGTAGAATTCGGTCAAGCCTTCTCAAAATGAAAAAACCCTAATCTGATCTAGTTTATGTAATCATCTACAGTTATGATTTACAATTTTGAAAATAGTATCCTAAATTATGAATCCTAATCTTTCAGCAGATTGACTGAAGATTCTCTTGTTCTAATGATTTCCCATTATTTTTTAGACAGAAATTTTAGACAGAATTACCACAGATTTACAAATTGGAAAGTAGAGAAGAACGAAATGAAGAGTAGGTTTCTTTCCCTTTTTCTTTAAAGCATGTTCAATCTTATCTCAGAGAGATAAATATCACATCTAAATTAATACATGTAAAAGATAAAGTACAATACAGATTCCTTTCAAATTATCCAACTACACCCAGTGCTATTCTCAACATTTAATAAATCTGTATGATGATCCTGGAATTTTTGTGGGAAGGTGATGAACCTTTCCTTGTTCTTTAAGAGCAAAGACAGTAACTGCACATCAGTTTCTAAAATGTACACAATGTCTGCAACTGAAAAAGGGAAGTCATCCTTTTTGTCCCTCCTAAATGAAAAGTCACCTTTCTAAGTAACCACAGAAGAACACTGTGCTCGAGGTGAAGTGGGTTCAAGAAACTTTCACCAGCTGTGGCAGTCACAGCACCAAGCATTGTCAGAATTCTCAGTTTACGCACTTAGGAAATATCGTCAGTGAAAACTGAAGTTTTTCTTTGAAGAGGAATCCAAGAAATACATTCCTGAACTAGATTATTTTTAAGTGGATCAAGGCCGGAATAAACAAAACACAGAGCATCTCTGAAAGTGTATTCAGGGCTTTGTTCAGGATGTTAACTCAAAACACAAATCCAGAAAAAAATTTTTGTATTTGTGGCCTTGCACTTGCATGTACGAGCTAGAATATGCTATTCACCTGAAAGAAGCACTGACTAAACTAGCTATTTTAGTACTCCTTTGCTTTTCCATCTCCAGGTAACAAAGTGAACAGTGAAAAACACATCAGGGAATTCATCATTCAATCAGAACAGCTTCACAACTGCAACCAATAGCTATAATTCACTTCCTCACATTAGACCTGAATGCCAATGCTTATGCAAAATAAGGAGTCTCAACAGTAAGCAGTGTAATTAGGTATGTCTTAGTAATACAAGTCAGGAAATAAATTTATACTTGCCCTATGTTTTGAAAGGAGAAAAAAGGACAGAAGAGAAACAAGTGTGTAAAGTTTATAGGGAGAAATAGCACATTTAGAATGTTTTCTCTTAAACTTTAAAATAAAGGCAATGAAGTTTACTTATGTCTAGAATATAGGAGGAAACATTTCAGTGTAGATAAAAGAACTGGACACACAGAAACAACTGCATTAATGCAGATTATTCTGGAACCTGGATGGCCCATGAGCACGGGGAAGTGTTTCACATCAAAGTTTTGAATCTAACCTAGGGTAGAAATGACTACAGTGTTTTTGTGACTTACAAATTTACATCTGAAAAACCACTACATCAGAGCAACTTTTAGGGATGTGGGCCTCACTCAAAAGTTGTATCATAGAACTACTTTATTGTTGCCCCTATATATAGCTGTTCTTCCAGACAACGTAGTGACCTTGTTGAATGATATGAGCACCTCACTGAAGACTTGTATCTTAATACATGTACACAACTGGTTTAAATTTCAGCACATGCTGACCAGAATTTTCTGAACAAAGCAGAGGCATTATTATAGCCTAAGGGCTGTCTCAGTGCCGCCTATCAGGACATACTGCAAAACAAAATTCAAAGATGATGAAGAAACCTTTTCTAATAAAAAGATTAGGAGACTTTTAAAAAAATTAGACTTTAAAAAAAATTAGGGTGCACAGAGACAAACACCGTCTCCTCCTATAATGCCTTAATGGTCTTGATTCCGTTCATATCATCCACATACCAGAAACAGTAACACCTAGACTCCTTGTAATCATGCTCATCAAAGAGTTAAAGCAAAACAGCTACTAGGCAGAATCGTTACCTTTTCTAGCTGGTGGCTCCAGTATCCAGTTTGTATCACCATTGCATTCTTTACTTTGTGTGGATAAATGAAACTATTTCATCTTAACATCTAACTACACCTAATATTTGTGATGAAGTTTCCAAATACTCTAGGAATCTGACCTCAGCAACTTCAGAATACTGACTGAGAAAAGCTTATACCACTTCTTTATGATATTAAATGTTATGTATGAGTGAAGGTCAGCAAACTGAGAAAAAGTTTCTGTGTTCAAGTGCACGCAGCAAATGGAAACTCATAGGCTGAGTATATACCTGGACAACACATCTCAGAACTCCAGGTAATGGTGAGTCACCTTTCTTTTTGTGAAGAGTTATGTTTATGTTTAATTTTAAAATGGTACAATAAAAGAAAATGGCATACATGATTCTTTTAATGAGGGATTAGGGATTTTACATAATGCCACGTAAGTGATTTTGTGCAATGATTACTTTCACAAGTTGTTATGCACGTTTCACAGGTTCTTATGCACCTACCCACACAACATACATACCCTGAAAATAGAGCTTCTGAAACTTTCTGCATTAAAATATGTTAGTAATGTCTGAATATTGTTCACCCTGCACCTTAAACAAAACTAATTGTAACATGAGCAGGAAGACAAAGGAACAAGATCACGGGGTGGGGAGGTAAGCACTGAATTACAGACATCTTATTACATGGTAAATTACTCATTCACTTTTGTCCACTGTAAAACATCTTAGAAAGACATCAAATCAAATAGACAAAAAACATGATGCCAGGAAAAGGTGACCCTCAGAAGCAGCATTTTCAGTCAGAAAGTTAGAATGTCACAATAAAGCAAGGATATCAGTCAAGCTGCCTTCATCTTCAGACCCATCAACGGTTTCCCATACCTATTAGTATTCCCTCATTACTTGTCACACATGGGTCTCCGCAAATCTTGTCCTTGGTCTTTTACTTTCAAAGGCACAAAGACCAGCTCATTCAGCTCCTATCCAAAGTCAATGAGACTCAGACACAGAACTGCCACTTGTGTGTTTGAAAATTTTCATTCTTCTTCTATACTCCATTCTGTTAAGCCACTTCTGCTTAATGTCAGCAGGAAATGATAAAAACATTTGAATGCTTCTGTCAATTCGAATGCAGTTCTCCATTCTAAGTTTGTGAGGTGGTTGCTGTTCATAAGATGACTTGAACGCATGCACATGAACTGCTTTGAGATTTGGGAAAAGTCAGTTAATTTTTACGCCAAGAATTTTCTGAATCAGTCATCAGAGCCCAAGCACGGCTATTACTGAACAAGCAGAAGAATTTTAACCACGGATTTTGATGAAAGCAAAATTAACCCAATAGACATAATTTACAAAATTATAGACCTCTATCTAAAGTTTGCCTTTAGAGGGAGAGGATGACATTTACTCACTTCCATGAGGGTTTTTAATTCAGAATTCATTAAGTTCTCACTGAAACGATGAGATTAGGATTAACCTCTCATTGAAATTATCCAAATCCAAAAGAATTGAGAAGGTGAAGTAATCATGCTGCAGAAATATTTCCCCTTTTTAGGAAATAGAATACAGCCATATTCAGTGATGTGCTCAAATGGATGGACAAACTACATTCACATTACAGCATGGTACAGTTAACAACATTTCTATTATTCCTCAGTATCTCTCACAGTAGAAATGCCAGGATGAAATGGCCCAAGTTAAAAATACTATATAATAACTGGTATCTTCACACATATATGGAATACCTGTGTGCAATTCAGAGAGACTTATCCTGAGTTTTCTACAGCCCCTGTAAATACTACAAACATTAGGCAACCACTGGTGAAGCTTTCTCAAACACAATTGTCTCTTCAGTTATTTAAAAAAAACTTTGGTATTAAATCTGGCCATTGCTACTGGCCTCAAATATTGATCCCATATCTGATGGCTAGGATTCTCATCTAGGGTGTAAGAGGGCTGGATTCACTTCCCAGATTTGGATTAAGTAAACCAGAATAGTTTCCTTCAGAGCTTGAATCTGAACCTTTAGTACTACATTTACATGTCAGTAACTCCAGGCATTTACTCAGCATCTTCCTTTATCAGAACTTAGAGAACTGCAGCATTTTTTAATTCCCAAAGCTTTGTGGAACACAAAAATTGCTTTTTACCCAAACCCAATGAGAGTCCTATCAGAACACTGGGTGCATACTTGTAAGCTTTGTTTTGTACATTGCACATACCATACAAAACTAGTTTGAGACTTTGCACTTACATACACTGCCCTTGTTGTTTGAGTGCACTGTTCTTTACCTGAATGAAAGCAAGACAGTTGACATCTTATGCTCATGGAATGAATGTTACTGTAATCAAGCTGACTAAAGGTGCAACATCTTTTGCTTTTTCCAAAGTGTTCATCCCAATAGTAAGGGCTTACCCCAGCCCCACCCCCACCCCCCAAAAAAAAAAAAAAAAAAAAAAATTGGTCTTTAGAAGACTTTGAAACAGTGGGGATTTTTGTTCGTGGTACTGCCTGTGAAGGTGAATGACTGTGTTTGCCATATACCTGCTCTCTGGTAGTAAGTTTTCAGATCTCAACAAGCCAGCAGGAATATCTCTAGAAGCAATGGACCCAAGAGGCGTGAGAGAAAAAGAAAGACTCTAAAAACCATCTAGTACTCTTAGTTCATTGAAACCTACTATGTTATGGACAGTGCTCATCTGCTGTTTCATATGTGCCCTCAAAACTTATTACATTGGCTTACGCTTCCAATAGACATCACACAGAGTGGAAGTCAACAACGAGGGGTGGGATAATTGGAGGAAAACAACAATAATATTGGCACATAAAGAATTCATGAAATATTGAGTACCTAAAGGAGCTGAAAAATGCACCTTCTTATCTACTGCAACTTCCATGCTGAGGCTTTGAAATACTCTATTTTTATATCTTCAAATTTATATCTTCAAAAATTTTACATCTTCTAGATGTGAAATCCTCTGCCTCCCCCTTTAATTTTCTGAGGCATGTATCCTACTAAGATGTTTATAACATGGCCCTTTATTGTTTACAATTTTTCTTGCCATCAAACATATTGGTTACATAAATATCTAAACTAAATGTATCTTTTCCCACCATTTGTAAACTGTTACAAAGAGAAATTGCTTTTTTCTGTGCTAATTGTTGAGACCATATGTTACCAGGAGTAGAATGGGTATTGAGTAAGATTTTACACTGCATACAAAGTGAAGAATGCATCTAGACAGTAAACCCTGGATCCCAGCCCTGAAATCCTATTTTTTACTCATTTCTTTGGCTTTGGGAAGACATTAAGACAGCCTGTAGCTTACTAGCAATAAAATATTGACATTGACAATCCTAGTTTAAGCAGATGTTCTGCAGATGCAAAGGAAGATTTAGAATGTTTTCTGGACAAGCAGCCTGAAAATTACTCTCTCACAGATGAATAAGCATCAATACAAAACACACTGTTGCAAGCCTTGTATTTCTGTACAACAGATAGTGAAAAACCATCTGTCCATTGTAGTAATTTGCCAAGAAGCCAGTCTAGCATTCCATTTTACTATCTGTATTTAAAATATCCTAATAATAAACAGTATTTCTTAATTGTTTTCATTCTGCCTGCACATGCTGAATAAAAACTTCATTCTGTACCTCACCTCTGTTAAGGTCAGTCATGTAGATAACAAGCAGATTACACCCTGCAAGTATAACTGTGCTTCTCTTTTGGATTTGGAGACGAAACAGAGCTTTAAATTGAAAATTAATGTTAACCATTTATTCTGCAGGAATTCCTCTATTTAAGCGTTTGATGAGCTAGGCACTTAAATAGCCAGACAGAAAAAGGAATGTATTATCTAAAGATATATTTTTGAGACTAACAAAAAAACCCCATAGCAACTAGTCATCATTTTGAATTTCCTGATCTTTAGAAAATGATGACTCTGAATTCATATTTGCATAATCAGCCAAACAGGTAATATTCAGGTTTTTGAGGGTTTTTGCATACATTACTTTCAGCGCTTAACTCATTTTGGCCTCTTTTAACAGAAAGAAAAACAATTGGGTGACAGTTTAACATAATGTTTCTATGGGCATTTATGATCAACATCTAGTGCTCTCAATATCCAATTCTACTCCTGATTGTCTTTCAAGTGTCAAAAGCCAATGGGTATTAAGAGATAGATTGTACTCAGTACTGCTTTAGTCCAACAAACAATATCAAGAATATGTTTGCAATTAAAACTCACACAATAAAATAATTTAATTGGACACATTTTCGTATCAGTAGAATCACATGTTGATGATGAAAAACACACAGTGGCGTGGTACTCTGTGCTGTATTATGCAAATGAATGCATCAAAGGTCAAAGCTTATCTCAGTCTCATAATAATGTAGTCTGCAGAGAATAATTAATTTACAGTATGCTTTCTTATATTGTGCATCACAACACTAAAAGCCATTTTATTCAGGAATTTTCTTTTTATGTTACAGAGAGAAATCATATCAAAGGTTTTCAGTTTCCTGTTCAGGGACTGGGGGGAAGGGGAAGGGGCAGTTCTTTAATTTATATTAGTCCAATAGTAAGACCAATCTAAAATTCACCATTAAAAATACTGGGGTTTAATTGGTTAAAATGCTGTTAAATTTTGGTGTTTGGGAATGAGATTTCCATGCCCAATAGCTGCCTTACTACAGCAAAAGTGTATGAACAATTTCCATAAACCAAGCAGTACTTTAAGGATTCAATTACACTATACTGTTCCCTACATAGGATAACAATTTAGGTCTATTACATGTTTGTGAATTAGCAAAGACCCGTGCTGTGGATTTGAAGTGTCATCCAGTACAGACAAGTTGTGAAGCTAGCAGCATAAAAAGCCAGGATGCTAACCTGTGTCCAGTGCGCTGGTGGGAAGTTGGGAAACCGGTGCTCCCTGAATTCTGGTTCTGTCACTGTAGACCCAATCTTCTCCATCCACTGGCACTGTTATATTTTCATCTCCCTGCGAAAAAGAATAACAAAAACATATTTCAAGAGCCGATGTTTAGTGCAGCCCATGCTACAATATGCAAATATACAAAAGGCTTTTTCAAATTCCACTCAAACTCTCAGCACTCCTGCCACATCTGTTCTGTACAGTCATGTAAAACTGAATTCAAGCTTATAGACCTTCCAGGTCTGTTTCCAAACTATGGAACCAGAGTTATAGCTGTAGTAAATCCTCCAAATTACACGGTCATTTGTGCTAGTGGTAAAGCATAAGGTGTCTTCCTTGGTACAGGAGGATTTGTCTTACTTTTGTTGCACTGAATTTCGGATTGTGCATTATGCATGTGTTTCACAGATTAGCCTTAAATCACACACTGTATCACATCTTTAAAGAACCGACCTAGGCAGTAGTTTTGCAAGTGAAAGGTACAATCTCTTTGTAATGAAAGGTAATAACAAGATGGAAAGTAAATTGTGTCACATAGCTTCTGCTTCTGCTCCTGCAACTCACTGAATCACAAGATGGAAAGCCTTCCTATAACCTGTAGTAAAGGCTAACAGGGCATTTTCCCTCACATGACAGAAAACTGGTAAGAGTTATCCTGCATGTTAGGTTGACCTCGAGACAGAACATCTCTTCTCTATACTCCTCTTTGAATGGTGTTGATAACATGCAACCTAATACTGAGGAAAATACTCCTCCCAGTTCTGTAACTTCCTTATTGCTAATAAGAAAGACATGTTCAGGTAAAACCCTGGTCTTTAAACGAATACAGATTTTAGTGTTAATTTTAAAAGGCAGAAAACCAAAAACCTCTTACATTTCATGTACAAATTTACCAATGGGGATAATAGCAAATGAATGATACACTATATTCTACCAACAGAATTAATATTACTGAAAACACATAAAAGCTGTAATATACATTACAATTAAATTATTGTCAGCCCAAAATCACAGTGAATTTTTTTCCCCCGATTACATCAGAATGCTTTCACCCTAAAGCTGAGTATCACAACATGTTACATGGCAACAGCTGCTTAATATAGATCATTTTAGTTCTACTCTGAATGCACTTATATACATGCTTAACCTTTGGTATGTCAATAGTTTTGTTAACTATGTGAAGAGATCATGATTGCACAAATACCTTAATAATTGATACTGTATCTCTTAATTAGTCCAGATTTCAAGAACATCCTAAAATGCTTCAATGCTTCTTTAGGACACCCTTCAACTACCTCCTTCAAATGTGCAACACATTACAAGTCTTTTTCTTCACTAGTCTGTTCCTATTATGTTTCAATTGTGGCCAGAGTCCTGCTATTTTCTTGTGTCTAAGTTTGCTCTTGAAAGAAGTTACCCGCATTTGTCTGCTGTGTCGAACACTTACCATACATTACAAGATGACTCCTACATTTCAGCTGTATTTGTGCCAGAAGGAATCTGAATTCATCCTGCTTGAAGCAATGCAGCTGACTTTCAAATGTTCTGCAAATGGATCAAAATGTTGTATTTTCTATGTGAAATTGTTTGTTCAGAGTAGCATGAACCACTTCATAATGGCCATGTTTGATTTCTGCACAGTAACTTGGCCAGTTATCCTCTAGGTTGCTGATTTTGCTGCCATTTGTAGGTGTAATTCTCCAAAACACTATCTTGAAACAAGCAGCAATTCAGTGTTGCTTTTTGCTGCAGGACCTGCAGCAGAAAGACAAATGCTTTCAAGTAGCCGTGAAATTAACACATACACTTCTTGTGACTCTTTTTGCCTCAACTTTTGATTTTAAATATTATTGGAACATTGCTAATCAAATGCCCTAGTGAGAGTTGTGACACTGCCTGCTGAAACCAAATAAAGGTTATATATTAATAGTAGGGGATACATTTCAAATGAAGTGATACAATATTTAAAGAAGAGTTATACATCATTACTTTATCTGCCATGTAAAAAGAACCTATAGTTTAAAATATTTAACATGAAACACTAGGTTATAATTAAAACACCTAAGAAAAACAAGTTAGAGATTTATATGCAAATATTTATACTTCAGCAATGAAATGTATTTTGAAATTCCCACTGCCACATTTTCATATAAACCAACACCTATTTTGCAACACCCTCATTGCTAGCATTTGGTTTGTTCATTAAGTTTTAATTATCTGACCACACTTTGTCACATACATTAAGTTTTAATTACACATGTAGAGTAGTAAGAAGAGTGAGCTTCTGACATCAGCCTCAAGAGAGCAGGATCTCTAAACAACAGGATGAGATGTTTGTTTTCCTTCAAATCTGAGGGAGCTTATTGTTTACCTTCAAATGTTTGTACCACATTTTAATTTTGAGTTGGAAGCTACATATACGTGCTTGGGAATATAGTGGGGTCACTCCGTACACAGGACAGAAAACTAATGTGATAAAGAAGTAATACTTATGTTACAAAGAGTTGTGTTATACAAAGGGTTAACTGGCTCTACAGAAAGTCTGTCATTCAGCTGGAATTTTAACTCCACCTTCAGTCCCTTCAGCTTATTTGTCCTTGTATTTTCTAGGAAGGTGTATGCTTGTGGTTGTTTCAAGGGATCTTGAACAACATTATCTTCATGTGATCCAGTAGTGTCTGAACTCACTCCCTAGTGCTCACACGCAGTCGATGTTGACTGGTCAGTCAGGAATTTAGGACATGGCAAGAAATTTCTTTTTCTCTGCTATGCATGTAGAGAAACAGCACTGACTGTGACTCGCTCTTTTTCATCTTAACATACCCTGGTGTCGTGGTTTAACCCCAGTCGGCAACCAAGCACCACACAGCCGCTCACTCACTGCTCCCCCCCCCCCCCCCAAGTAAGAAAATTCATGGGTTGAGGTAAGAACAGTTTAATAACTGAAATAAAATAATAAAATAATAATAAAATGTAATGAAAAGGAAAACAACAAGAGAGACAGAGAGAGAGAAAGGAACAAAACCCAGGAAAAGCAAGTGATGCAACCACTCACCACCCGCCCACCGATGCTCAGCCCATCCCCGAGCAGCAATTGCTCCCCCCCCACCAATTCCCCCCAGTTTCTATACTGAGCATGATGTCATACGGTATGGAATAGCCCTTTGGGCAGTTGGGGTCAGCTGTCCCGGCTGTGCCCCCTCCCAGCTTCTTGTGCACCTGGCAGAGCATGGGAAGCTGAAAAGGCCTTGACTAGTATAAGCACTGCTTAGCAACAACTAAACCATCAGCGTGTTATCAACATTATTCTCATCCTAAATCCAAAACACAGCACTACACCAGCTACTAGGAAGAAAATTAACTCTATCCCAGTCGAAACCAGGACAGCTGCATAGACAAAGTATTTTAAAAGAAATGATAAACTCAAGAATGAGATGCAGGCTGATTAAAACTTGTATGAAGCTCACACATGCTCTTTGTCTACCTTAGAAACTAATGCTGCCAGTAGGCCTTGCAGGGTATTTGTACTCACATGAAGCCTTGAAGAACAACTCTTTTATGCTTTTTAGTTGCCTTTTATGTGAGAAATCTGCACACAGGCAAGCACTTCTCCTGTCCCTAGAAGTCAGCTGTCAATATAACCCCAAGTGTTCTTTGTAAGTTGCAGAGCCAGACCAGCTGTTGCAGTAGCAATGTCCTTCAAACTACCGTATATATAGTTGCCAGTTATGTCAGTTACCTTTATACACTCAAAATTAAACACAGGCAATTCCATGGGAAGGTGAAAATGCTGTAGAGTAGTTAATGTCGACAGTAGTTGCTAAAAGGTCATTTGCAGACATTCATTAGTTGTTTCCTTTAACAGACAGTCATTATTATTGGCAGCAGAAATTGGCAAAAAGCACTGTTATTGTCAGAAAGCATTAAAAGAGTGTCATTTGTCAATATGTACTCTTCTACAGAGCAGCAGGCTAAGAGAACTCCATCTTTAACATTAAATGGGAAAAAACAGCATGAATACCCTGATGTGGTTTTATCTGGTCCAGTTTGGGACTAGCCTATATGAGCAGCCATTAGTCATTAAACTATGAAGATATGTGACAACTGAAAAGAAAGTAACTGCTAAAGTACCTTAAGTAACCAAGCAAAAGTCTAAGAGGTAATAATCAGGGTTGGTTTAATGCGTAAGCAACACAGGCAGCAGTCTACGGCAGCAGTGAGACATGGATGTCATCTCTTCCTTATCTTGCTCTGCGCATCTCCTGATACTGTCACTGGATAAGAAGTGCAGCCAGGGAAGAAAAGACATATAACACTTTGCAATACTGACCCAACAATGCTAAGGGCAACAAGAATAGAAAGGTTTCTTCTTTTAGGCCTTCTCCATTCTCCCATTCCTACTTCAGGAGAAAGTGCAGATGTAGGCACAAGCCCTCCCTCTCAAACTCTTCCTAGCAGCTTGGAAAATAAGTAGATGCCATCGAACAATTATGGGAAGATCTGTGGCTCCCAGGTTTGTGACAAGCTCAGAACGGCACTCCTACATCTTGCAGGTGGACATGAACTTACTCAAAACTCTATTGTCCACTCCTGACTTCTACCTCCACATAAAACTCCACAGCTTTCTCAACATACAAAGGCTTACAGCTCAAGTATTCACATCTCAAACCCCTCCTAGACTCTCTGCCTCAAATACCACTCACCCGTCCCAGAGCCTCACTCAAGACCCCCAAACTCTCAGTGATTCTGCTCAAGCTTTTGCTTAACTCATTTCTGTGATCCTGCAAAACAGATGCCTTGCCTTCACCACTGGGAAGCCTTGAACCATCTCACTCAAAAATTATTAAATACTGATATTTAGAGAGGACGAGGACCTAAAAGCCTCTAGTTCTGGAGCCTGTACAAAATTCATAATAAATTACAGTTCCAAAGCAGTATTTTAAAATGTAAACTATCTCAGGAAACTTGTTTAATAAAATCATCAATTGTTCCTTCTCCCAAAAAAAAATTAATTGGTATTTTGCCAAAAACATCAAATTTGTAGGTCAATCACGAGGTGTTGACTGCAGTAAAAAAAGACAGTTTGTGCTCTTGAATTTAATTCTTTGCCTTACTACGCCTGCTTTATACAGGCTGTGCAGATATCATGAAAATCAGTCCTGAGATTCTTTAGGAACTCTGTACCAGCCCACTATCCTCTCTATCTGGGAGCAGAAAAACAGAAGAACAAGCAAAAGGATTTTATCCTAAACTTCAGCTTCTATGATTCTGCTATGAGTTTTTCCAGATCAAAGACTCTCTTTGTTTACCTATCCACCTATCTGTTAGGCACGTTTAACATTAACTCTATTTCTAAACACAGATCATGAATACTTACAAAAATCATTACTATCTAAATGAAGTTGTACGTGTTTTCCCTGAATTGGTGAGGGAAAAAAATATAATAAGATTCAATATCCCTTTATTTGTTCCAAATACGTGAGCAAATGCTAACCACAGCACAGCTCAGTTCAGACTCAGAAGACGGTGGAAGAAAAGTACAAATCCAAGTTGCATCTCTCTGTAATTTTCCTTTAAGGCATTCCAATAATGGAAATTATGCACATTTCTTTAATGCTGTCAAGTTATATTAAAAGCATTATTAAGCCCTCCCCAAACCTACATTCTAATAAATGTCAAGTCTCAAATTATTAGATATTTAAATATTTGTACTAAGAGTCTTTAATAATGAGAATACACATTGCAGATATGTGTGCTGCTGTACTATTAAAGTGAGATAAATCACTTGGGGCAATTATTCACAGAGCCTTAATAAAGCTGATTTTCTTATCAAATCTCAATAAAATTATTTCTTTTTAATATGGGCACAACTGCACTAATAATTTAGAATTATTATTTAATAGCTTTCAGAATAAACACAGAAGCACCATTAATTATTTTAAGACACTGTAAGAGCCTGGTAGAAAGCCATTTAACAGCGGCTTTTTATTGAACACATTTAATTTTCATGTTCCTTTTCCGGGTTAAGCAAGGTGACCCAACCAACTAGGTAAAGCCAGTTGATGTTGTCAGCGGGTAGGATGATGTGTCATGATTACCAAGTCCCTTTTAGTTCCTACCTACTATCCCTTCTACCTTCCTTCCTTCCAACAGGCCTCCAATTCCCCAATCACAGAATCATAGAATGGTTTGAGTTGGACTGCCCCGACCCAGGGGCAAGACCTTGTACTTGGCCTTGTTGAACTTCATGAGGTTCGCATGGGCACACTCCTCAAGCCTGTCCAGGTCCCTCTGGATGACATCCCTTCCCTCAAGTGAATCAACTGCACCACTCGGCTTGGTATCGTCTGCAAACTTGCTGAGGGTGCACTCAATCCCACTATGTTGCTGATGAAGATATTCAAATGTATTGGCCCCAGTATGGACCCTTGAGGGACACCACTCATTACTGGTTTCTACTTGGACATTGAGCTATTGACTGTAACTTTGGATATGGCCATCCAGTCAATTCCTTATCCATCTAACAGTCCATCCATCAAACCCGTATTTCTCCAGTTTAGCAGCAAGAATGTTGTGGGAGACTGTATCAAAGACCTTAAAGAAGCCTAGGTAGATGACATCCATAGCTCTTCCCTTGTCCACTGATGCAGTCACTCCATCGTAGAAGGCCACTGATCATGACAACTTGCAAGTACATTTTATTTACAGTCAGATTAGGTTTATACAAGTTAAGCACTTGGAGGTATGTGGCCTTCGTATCAGCATGGTCAGCTAGATAAATCAATCGAGGGATAGTAAATGCTTTTAAGATACCTGCCTTATGAAGGGGCTTCAGTGAAGCCTGTCTGATCAGCCTCAGCCACTCATTTAGTTTTTCCAACAGTTCAGGTTTTGATACCACAACCCATGGGACTATATACAGGCCCAGGTATTTCTCTGAGCTGGCTCGGTCAATCATATTAAGGGGTGTGCCTTAATTGTGCAAGCAGGACAATCACTTGATTGTGCAAGAGTCTTTCACTGGCTTAATGCGGAAGCCATGGCACTTCTCCCTCTGACTTTTGAGGCTCATCAATTCATAGAATAATAGAATAGTTTGGGTTGGAAGGGACCTGTAAAGGTCATCTAGTCCAACCCCCCTGCAATGAGCAAGGACATCTTTAACTAGACCAGGTTGCTCAGAGCCCCGTCCAACCTGACCTTGAATGTTTCCAGGGATAAGGCATCTACAACCTCTCTGGGCAACCTGTGTCAGTGTTTCACCACCCTCGTTGTAAAAAATGCCTTCCTTCTATCTAGTCTGAATCTACCCTCTTTTCATTTAAAACCATTACCCCTTGTCCTGTTGCTACAGGCCCTACTAAAAAGTTTGTCCCCATCTTTCTTATAAGCCTCTTTTAAGTACTGAAAGGCTGCAAAACAGTCTCCCTGGAGCGTTCCGTTCTCCAGGCTGAATAACCCCAACTCTCTCAGCCTTTCTTCATAGGAGAGACCATCCCTCTGACCATTTTTGTGGCCCTCCTCTGGACCTGCTACAACAGGTCCATGCCTTTCCTGTACTGAGGGCCCCAGAACTGGAGGCAGTACTCCAGGTGAGGTCTGACCAGAGCGGAGTAGAGGGGTGGAATCACCTCCCTCAGCCTGCTGGCCACGCTTCTTTTGATGCAGCCCAGGATACAGTTGGCCTTCTGGGCTGCAAGCCCACATTGTCGGCTCATGTCCATCTTTTCATTCAGCAGTACCCCCAAGTCCTTTTCCGCAGGGCTGCTTTAAATCCCTTCAACCCCCAGCCTGTATTGATACCGGGGGTTGCCCAGACCCAGGTGCAGGACCCTCACGAGGTTCACATCGGCCCACTTCTCAAGCTTGTCCGGGTCCCTCTGGATGGCATCCTGTCCCTCAGGCATGTCAACACGCAATCCACAGTCAATTTACAGAAGACTGAGAATTTCAATGATGATCTGAATTCCATTGCAAGATTCACTCAGTAGCACCAAGTCATCTGCAGAAGCTAAAGTTGTTATCTTTTTCATTCAGTGCTAGAACCCATTGCCTACCTCCTCCAGCTTGCACAGTAGAGCGCTGACAGATTGAATAAAACTGGGGACACTGGGTCACCTTGCTTCACTCCAGTCTGGATCCTGATGGGGTCCGACTGCTCATTCTTCAGATCCACCTGGGTAGTAATATTATCATAAATATTTTTAATCAGGGCGATAAAATGACCATCAATGCCCTTCTGGTTTAGAGCCATTATAGTGTGAGAGTGGCTCACAGTGCCAAAGGCTTTAGCCAAATCAACCAAGACTGCCCAAGGGGTTGGTGTTCCCTCTTAGCACACTGAATAAGTAGTTGTAGTAGTTTTATATCTTTGGAGCAACCAGATGAGATAATAAAGCCCCTCTGCTGTGGATTTACCGGACATGCTTTGATGAACTGGGCTGTTAAGATCTTTGAAAACAGCCTCAAAATGGTTAACCAATGTTGGCTGCCAATTAACGATGTTGCTCTGTCATTTAGGCAACACAGATTTTGATATTAACACTGTCCGACATTATCTCATCATGTCCAGCATGACACCAGGCACCAGCCATAGGTTAAAAAGTTCCATTATTTGGATGTGCTGGGGATGTGTCTTCATTGTGTCCCTCAGACACAGATGGTCTGGGCCCGGCACTGAATTTTTACTCATTTCTCTGATGGTCTTAGAGATCTCTTTTGCCATAATCATGGGTTCAAATTCCAAATTGTCTACAAAAGCGATAGTCTTGAAAGCTCTCAGGCCTTTGACTGTTCCTGGCAACTCCCATCTCAATTTGAACACAGTGTGCACCTCATCCAATAGGAGACGGCACTTCAGAGATTCCATGTCATCCAGGATAATACCAGCTCGTCTCCCTCTATCCAGGTGGAACAGCCACTGGAAGCATAAGAATTGTCCCCATTACACTGCTCTCTTCTTCATCCACCTTTTTTATCGACCCAAAGGGCATGCTTCCTGGTGCTCTGCATTAGGCCAGTCTTTGCCATGGTGGATTTAGCAAACAGGCATGTATAGCAGACTTCAGAAGCATCAGCAATCAGTAATGCTGGATCTTCCTCCCCTTCAATCACCTTCCTATAAACCCCTTGAAGAATGGGAAGTTTGTCAGATGACAAACACTCAGATAACCTTTCTGTAATGGAATTTCAGCCCGCCTTCTCCATGCGACCCATTGTCTCGATGTTCCCCTTCTTCCCCTAGATGTTTGTTCCAATCTAGATCTTTCACCTTTTTCTTCACTGGACTCTTGTAAAAGTCCTCTCTGCTTGTCACTTATCTGTTTGGATGTGTTAGACGGCAAGTGTTCTGTAATCACTTTATTGATGTTTTAATGCCACTCATACTGCCTTTCAAGCTTTCAGAGTAAGTTAACTTCCTTCTCTGTCCAGCACTACCGATGTAGCCCCCTTGCTGTACCTGTTTTTGGGCAGGAGGCTAAAGTCCATTCCACATTCTTAAGTTCAAACACACGATCACATTCTCCACAGTTCCAGCCCTCTACCGGTGCAGATTCCACAGCCCCCTTGCACTTTGCGAAGTAGCTGGCAATACTATGAAGTTTCACATTTGTTCTCCCGCAGCAGGAGCACTGGAACAGGATCTTTTTCCTTCCATGAGCTCTCTTTAGATGTTCAATTTGTCCTAACATTTTTCCTGTCCAGTTCCCACAACAAGGACATGATGGATTTTTTGTTTGGGACCTTCACAACTGGAGTGCATTGGCTGAATGATCTCTGGTAGCCAGGATAGGCATTGATGGCACTGGTGGAAGTTGGGGCACAGTCATGGTGGGCAGGGGTTCCTCACCCTTCTCACTTTCCATGCCAGTTGTGCATGGGCTGTTATCAGTGCCCTGGAGAGTCAGAGAGGTGGTCATCTCGTACACCTGTGGTAACCTGTCCAGGTAGTCACTCCTGGTGGAAGGATAACACCATTCCAAACCACAAAAGCCTGAGTTTATAAACTCCAGTCCAAAGAGATCCATCTCCTCTTCCACCAGTCTTTTGCGGTCTCTGATACTCCTATGGACCATGTCATCCCACAAGTCCAGTGGCTTTTTTTGTGTGGCCACCGATACAAAAGCAACCCATTATCAGATGGACCATAATGCCATACACAATGTGAGGGCAAACACAAGCCAGACAGCCCACCCTCAAACAACTGCCTGACTTTGCCCAGCTACAACCACATGCACAGGCTCTACACAATGATCCATAGGATCTATTGCCAAAATTTGTTTTCATCTAAAGAAAAAAAATTGAGTGGTCGGTGAAGCCAGTCGACAGGGAGGAAGCAATTACAACTCCAAATACACTGGGGTAGAGGCTATCTTGGTTACACCGAAGTGCATCCAGCAGGACCATGAAGAGGTCTAACCTCTGCAGCAAAGCCCAGCTAGTGACTGTAGTCCCATCTTAAGAGAGTCAGGCACTCAGAATCTATATCATGTATCTCTCCAGGTTCTCTTCTCAGCAGTGTGCCACATTTCCCACTGGCTATAGAGAAGGAAGCTTTTAAGATTAGTAATGGGTTCAGCAGAAACAGCCATTCAAGGCAGCAGTACTAATCCCACATCCAGGTGTTCAGAGTGTAAGTAAATCCTGGATGGAAGAGAAAACATCAGTTATAAAAACACCTTAGAAAGAAGTTATTAAGAATTTTCTGGACAGCCTCTTCCTTCCTACCTGGGGAGGCAGAAGTGGCATATATTCAGGGCATGTGCAGCTCAGCCTCAGTGTAAATTTTTGGTACAAGTATCTGGGAAAAAAAAAAAAGAAAAACAAAAGGCAAATTTCTTATCAAGTTAGCTTCCACTTCTCTCATTGCCAGCTTATAAAATTAAACAAAGAGCTTTTAAAGAACACAGGACAATCAGTAGAGCAGTCAAAGGCTTGTACTTGACCTTTGTTTCCATTTCTGTCCCTGGCAGAGGAAAGGTGAGAAGCAAGAAGATGGGAGAGATTATGGAAGAAAGGGAATGGATTAGGGGACAGCACCTGTGTTTTACAGTGTATTTTGTAGTTCACCATCCAGTTCTACATTTCCAATTAGGATGTCCTGACCCTTTTCTGTAAGAAAGACAATGAGCTAAATTATTGTAGTACACTTTCCCCCTCTCTGTCCTTCATTTGACTGTCTGCTGTATGCATTAAGCTTTCTAGGAGAAGTTGAAAAACTGACAGCCAGTGTATGCCATAGGACAAGACTGCAAAAACAACTAAATGGGAAGTGGCAATAGCAGAAGTGTTAATGCAAGTCTTAAGTCTTCAGGGTTGCAGACAGCTTTGAGTACTAATTTTGACCTTGACCATCATTTTTATCCTAATTTAAGAGTTTTCTTTTTTAGTCAATTCATTAACAATGAAATTGAATTTTTAAATTCATTTACATAGTGGAAGAGGATAACATCTTTTCACTTCAAAGATTTACATATTCTTAAGGGACTTGTTCATGTGCCCTGTTAGTGAATCATAGAGGAAGGGATGGTTACTGTGTTACAAAAGCAATAAAACATGCAATTTACCGAAACATTTTCTGAAAATATTATCCATGGAAGAATGATTCTGATTAGCTAACAGCACCAGATAGCTCTATGACTGCAAGCTTTATGACTATTTGATAACATAAAGTGTTATTTGCTTCTCAAAAGGAAGTCACAGCACATAATGCATTTGCTGAGCTTAGTGATGTTAGCCCTATAAATCACTCAACAAGTTGCATTCTTCAGAAATAAAATCTGCATTGTATTGTTAAAAATTTACAGTGTGCTAATAAAATACTCGAGAGATTATTTCTGATTTTCAATATATAGTGTAAAGAAGGCACTTAGTGCTGATAAAAATACAAATAATTTTACCAGGTACTGACATTTAATAATGACTGTAATCTACTTGAAGCAACTTGTTCTTTACATTTAAAATAAGTAAAAGATTATAACCTTTGGCAATCAGTTTCAGTTACGCTTACGAGAAGTAATAATACAAGATAATGACAAGATACACTTGAATGATATTTTTTTCTTACATTTTCCTGGTTGAAATAAAACAAGCATTATTATTAAATTATGTACCTAGTATTTCCTCAGCTTTTGGGCAGACTGAATTATTCAGTTCCTTCAATGTCTTCACAGATCACATTTTCTCAGTATTTTGTTCAAGCTTTGTTGTGTTGATTAATTTATCACAAACAAATATTAATGGAATGCCACAATCACACTTGCACTGAAGTGAAATCTTAAGGCACTACATCCTGAAACTGTCATACAGCTGTTGTTCTGTGTTACAAGCACCCAAAACTGAAATAGCTATCCAGCTAGAGAAGTATGATGTGATCTATCATATGCTTAGTTTGGGAAGCTAATGTATGAAAGGCTATTCAAAATACTTACTGGGAAATAAAGAAGTAATCTATCTGAGTTACATATACAGCTTCTATTATTACAGTAGCTAAGTAACCAGATATCTTTTACATCACTATACTCCAAAACTCCCGTTGGGCAGTAAAGTATGGATAACAGACAGTGGAAGGTGTCAAGAGATCAAATGAGTTACATGAGGTTATACGACCAGGCTAAGGCAAAGCAGAGAAACGAGTATCCTGAGATTAGCACATGAACTGCAGAAACACTTTTTTTTTTAATACAATTGAAGCCTCAAATATTATGGCTGTTCACTAGGGTTAAATCCTACTCAGCTTATTCATTATGTAATGGGTTCAGCACTTGAAACTCTTGCCATACAGGACCCCTGTACAGGATTACCTAATCAAATAATGCTCAGTTCCTAAGAACAAGACAGTCCTTGACTTTAGGAATAATATTTGTTATTACTATTTTTATTATTACTGTCTTAAAGACTGATAATTAATTAAGGACTAGTAATTATTATTTTAATGTCATTTCAAAGAACTTACTGACAAGAAAGTGTTTGACACTAGAAAGAACCTGAAAAAAAAGAAAAATTAGTGCAGCATCATCTGTAAGAGGTAGTTTTATGATTTGAGTTTATATTAAGGAAAAATTAGACAGAACGCAGCTGAACAGACTGTGGCAGATCAGGATTATCCAAGCACAAAAGAAAGGTATTGTAAAAAAATAAGCCAGCAGCCAATTTAGCAGAAATGACAGGATAACCTTTTCTAGGTCTGTGGTCTGAAGTTTCATTAAGGCACAGGTTCCCAGACTATTTTCAGTGGAGATGCAGGTATTCAGACTGCAGATGTTCCACAGACAGCTCATTAGTCACACAGTGCTCAGTTCACCAGGCTCCTTCCAGCCGAGAAACTGCACTGACATACAACAAAAAAAATACAAAAAAGTGTGATAATTATATTACATTTATTTGTAAGCAATTTTCATTATTACAGAGAGGTCACGGGCCTGTGAGTGTCAAAGGATGTCCTCAGTGACACAATAAAAGCATTCATAGAACAATCTCTATTAAAAGCACGGCCCGTACACTAGAAGTCTTGACCATCACTACTTACAGCTGTTCCACTTGCCTCTTATAAAGATATTGCTTCACCTATATGCGAGCATCAGTTCAGTTAATCTCTGCTCCCCTTCTGATCTAGCTTGCATTAATTGCTCATCTCCTAACACAGAGATCATTCCTATCCCCTTAATTTAGCCCAACTGAAATACAAACAACAAAAAAATCTCTTCCCGAAACCTTTACAACAATTGTAACTCTCTTATATTTGTCACTGCATAATGATTTCCCATTTTCATCTTTTCATTATTTATTATTCGTAAGGCAGTAAGAGCACAAATATGTTGGAGAAGAAAACAGTCTATTTAAAATGTTACTAATTCACATGTTCTTCAGTGAAACCAGCTCTGAGTAAGAGACTAGAAAACTACCGAATTCCTATAGCAGGAGCAGCCACAGGAAAAGGTAGGGAGGACATCTTTATGGCATTTTCTCCCACACTGCAATGCCAACGGAGGAGAAGAATCTACAAAAAGAGAAGGCAGAATTTGCTATCCCAGAATGAGCTACACTCCCCACTCTTTAAAGTCCGAGTAGAACCAGAATTCCACTTACATCAGCAGGATACCAGGTCACCTCTAAAGGAAGTCTTCCCAGAGAACCTGTGGATCTTGGGCGACAGCACATCATCCTCTGACAATGAAAGAAGAATCAACTAGGGTTGTGGAGAGACCTCACACCCTAGCTGCTTCAATACCCTCGGCTCCACAGGAATAGGCTTGAACTCCCTTAGCTCTCTACCTGCTCTGCTTTCCAGAAGCACTTCTACCTCTGGAAAGGACTGCTCAGCCTGAGATCAAGCCCAGGGCAGAATTTCCCTGTAAAAGGTTTCATCTGGGTAAAAAAAGGTAAAAAAAAATTCAGATTCTTCTCACAAACTAATCACAGTTTTACCTTAAAATGTCCTGGTCTGTCTGACACACTAATCTGTGGATTAATTAGAGGTTTGAAAGAGCTACCTAGACACCAGACTTCTGTGTAAATAAAGACCCCCCTTCCTAGCTGTTCTACCTGTCTCTGTGGTTCCAGAAATCACCTGTTAAACTGGTAACAAAAGATAATTAGCCCATAAATGCAGCTACTTGCATGGTATCTGTTCTATTTGCAAATCCTGGAAACTTCTATTATGTCCAATTAGTTGTTTAGATTGTTTTTCCCTTCCAGCAGTAACAAGGGAAGAAACTCTCTTTTAAGAGCTTAATGTCTCATTAGTCTTTCCACTGAATATGCCACTCAGCTATCACTAGACCGCTACTAGAAAAGTGACAAAACTTCACCTTATTAAACCAGTTGCTTGCTAAATCACATACTGATTTTCACATACATATTTTGACAGGAACTTTTAAAGTATGCAAGTTATCTTGAATAGCACTAGAACATCAAGATACTTAGTGCCCATGCAGGAGTTGCCTTTTGCTCACAGCAGGTAAGCAAAGAAAGATGACTGATAGGATGCATTAATTTTCTCAAAATACATGATACTATATTAAATACTCAGATGTCTGGATAATTTCAACTTGAGCAGTGTTGGGACTCAGAAAAGCCATTATATGTTGTAATTTCAAAATTAAAGGGATTTCTACTACGTTCTTTATTAAACCAATGACTGAAATGGTAAAAGATTCCTAAAATATAATATGGAACACATACCTATTTTTGAGGAGAAAAAAAAAAAAAAGGTAGCTGCCATTACCTGTATCAAAGAACATTTTTGCAGGCACTTTGTTAATTTCCAGTCCAGCATTTGAGAACAAAATTCACTTAGAGAACATGAGACATTCATGGATTGGTATCTTCTAATCCCTTGTTTTTAAAGGAACTTTCTTATTGCAACACATTTGTGAAAAAGCTTTTGCTGCATCAGAACCACAAAAATTTCACAGCAAAAAAGGTAAAAATCAGTATAAATGCTGACCTCTTGTAAATAAGAATGGAATGATAGATCAGTTGGCAGCATATTTGGTCTCGCTGAAAAAAACAGTATGACACCAGCAGCCAGCTCAGAAATCAGTGCAGCAGAGCTATCTTTCTTTTGCACGCTGCAGTGAGAAAAAAGGAAGAGCTTTTGGTGTTGTATTTTTGAAACCTTGAAACCAATTCTAAACTTCTTAGGTACTTAGTACTCAAGTACTCAGTTCAGTGAGAAATGGATTTAGATTAACAATGAAAACTGAAATTAAGATTTTGCTTATAATCTGAAATAAATGTGTTAAGGGCTCTTACTCGTTTCTGGCTAAAAGTAGCCTAAGAAAATCATGCCATAGCTATGACACAGGAGGGAAGAAAAGCAATCAATTCAGTACTGCAAGTGCCAAAGGAGCAGAATGATAAACCAGGTCAGTGATGAAATTATGTAACATCCTCAACTAATTTTAACAGATACTCTCTTGTCTATTTTAAAAATATAACCCTTACAAAAAGGGTTGTGTTTCACTGCTGCAGCTCAAAACTTTTGTTTAGAAAATTCTAGTCTAAATTCCAACTTAATACCCTATTTTTGGTATTGGCTGTAGCAAATATGCATGCTTCATTTCAACAAGTATGCCATTAAATGTTTGGATGAAGCATTTTTGTAGTCCATCTGCACAATTAAATAGTAGTGGCTTTATGGTGGGAAATCTCTTGCTACAGTGAATGCAGTAGCTGATCTCATTTACATGCAAGCTAGCCATCACCTAATTCCCTACATAACGTATAAAAAGAAAACCTATTTCAATACTATCCCAAATGCACATGACAGCACAAATAAAGTGCTTTCAGTTTTAAGGTATCCATTACAATTAATTATCCATAAAATCCTTGGCATAAACTGTGCAAAAGCCCTTCCTTCTGAATAAACAGAACTCCACGAAAATTATACAGGCACCTGAACTGACTGCAAACAAAAGCAAATATTCATTGGCATTTTGTTACAAACAAAGGCCTTTTCTCTATGAACTTGTTTGACACAGGATTTTATTGTCTTGAATTTCTGTTATAACAGATAGCATAACGTTTTAACTAGCAGATAAAGCTAAGAATGCATGTTTTATGATATTTTAAGAGATAAGGCCAATAACAAGAGAAAACATGAAAATTTTATGTCGGTTTTATGCCTTTATAAAATCAGTAGTGCTATTTCACAATCATTCAAAAAAGTTGTTCAGTGTCAATTAGACTGTCCACTATGCTATGATAGATCAAGTAACAAATGAGAAATCTCTCAGAACCATTGAAAATACGTAAGTAGAAACAACCTCCAAGTAGATTATATGCTAGAAATATGTAAGTGGGAGGGACAAACTACATTAGTGTGAAAAACCTACATAAGGACTAGAAATTCTTTTGTTTAGTTAGAAGGTTACTGAGTTGACAAAAGCTCAAAACTTTGTAATGAATTCCTTCTCCCTTCAGAATTGGAATACCGTGAAAGAAAGGTGGCATTTTATCATTTCAATTCTGTGTTAAGTCCTGTCTTCTTGACACCTCATTTGTCAAGGTTAATATTTGCTTTTCATTGTCCCTAAATAAATTCTGCTTATTATAGATATGGAAGTTACCTGGCATTTTATAGGAGAGTCAGCATTTGCTGTGTTATGAACTCTGCATTGTAGATATTTTAAAATCTACCCTTCCCCTAGGTGAAATTATTTCTGTAACAATGGCTATTGTAGGTGTCTATTTTGGGATGGACCTATATTAAAATGATTGCAAAATTGTCATTAAAATACAAATGAGAGAAAATTCAGCAGAACTACTATACCTCTCAGATTCCTTCATACTTGTTTCACAGCCTTTCAAATACCAGCAGTTACATTTGTATTGATTTTATAATGAATGCACATGAGATGAAGAAAGTGCTGACTTTTTTTGCTCTGCCATGTTCATTGCTGCTTTTTTTGCCTAAGTGAGGTGCAGTGTCCCACTGAGCATATTAAAAAAAGAAAGACGAGTGGTGGTGGAATAAGTTTCTCTTACAGTGTAACCATTATACAGCTTCTCTCATAAGGCGCTAGGTGTAACTAGTTTAGTGCATTATAAAAGAATGAAACCTGCAATTTAATTTTCTCTACAATGCACAACTTGAAAGAAATTACAGTTTGGAGCGCTATTAAAACACTTACTGAAGCTACACTAACAAGCAAGCTGCCTATCCCTTCACCCTCAGCCTACCTATAGATTCGATAGATTAAAGCGATCATACAAAATTATTTTGTCTAAGAATCTCAAGTGATTATGGTAATGGGTTAGGCTAGAACAAGAGACTAAAACGTTGTCAGTCAGAGGTTTGGAAAGTCTTGGTAGAACGTTAGTCCAATTTTTTACTTGTTGATGTCTCCTGAAGACGTCATTTATATAGAGACAGTATCTAAACCATCAGCAAAACTATTAGCCAGCAATAAAGAAGAGATTGATGGTATTTCAGTGTCATTGTAAGTACATATCAGAATGTCAAAGGAGACCATTCCTGCATTCACACTTTGACACTAACCTTACCCAGATAAACACTATCAGTAAGGTACTTTCTCAAAGGCAGTGTAACTGTTATGACTATATAACAAGATACATCATAATAATAGTCTTGTTTCTTGAAAATTATTTCATGTAATGTGTTTAATACTACTAAAACTACCATTTGCCATAATACAGCTAATACCAGGTGGCAGATAGAATGTTGAAACTTATTCCCAAGTATTCTGCTTCAGAGGCAGCTACCTATTTGCCTAGCAGGTCATTTCAGAACTCACTGCAAAAAGACAAGAGACAGTTAGCTCACACTGAAATATATGCAGGAATAAAATTAACCATTTCAAGGGCTAAAATGCTACATTTTATTTGGACAGTACATCAAATTAAAATAAACTTTGACAGATGTGCATTTTATGAAAAAAAAAAAAAACAAACAAACAACCTAGTACTGCCTGAAAACATATGCTAGTATACTTTAAGGAGTTACAATTAAAAAAAACCCCACCTTCTGGGCTTGACACACTGCTGTTATATGAACAGCTGTGAATCTTCCATGAAGAGTAGGGCTGCTCTGAGAGACTGCAGTGATGAAAGAAAGATTTCCTGAGTTAGTAGTATTTACTCATTTAATTCAGGTCCCAAAACTGTTTACAGAGACTGCTAAGAAAATAATGACCAAGATGACCACGGCCAAATCATGACCAAGCCAGGCCACAACATCGCATGTGCCAAGGTCTATATTTGTCTAGGCCTTTTTATAGCTAACTACCAATTTGCTTAATATTAAACCAAGGAAGGAATTTGACCCTACTCATTAACGGACAAGTTTTTTGTAAGGATGTGACTGTAGCTTTTTCTCTGCTGCCATTTCAGCAATATTCTAGATCTTTGCAGGGAGAAAGAAGTAGGTGTACTCTTAATGCATTAGGTTTATTTTGACAAGTTAAAAAGTTTCATACTTCTGTTGTCCATTCAAGTACTTCACCATATCAGTTACAGATTAAACTGCTTTCCAGATACACATGTGTCTATGAGTTCTAAATTATGTACCTTGGATCTAGATAGCAGTGTAGTTGGGTCAAAATGTACTTGGTGCCCTATTATTTTATCTGTATCCCTACCTGGATTTTTAATAGCCTTCAACACACTACTTCAGATCACAAAGAAAAGGCTAATTGGACCTTAGAGGACAGAGAAAAGAAAACATTACAGTCTTTTGAAAATAACTGTCTCAAAGGCTTGTAATTTCAAAGTGCCTTTCTTCCCTCTTAAGAGGAGCAATCCCCTGCTACCTTTCTCATAACAACAGGGCAGTTTGAATATGTACCACAAAACACAGCAGATGGTAACGCAAGCTGTTCTATCACTGCTGCGCACTGGCAGTGATGCCGGTTGTTCTGTTACGTATTTTGGTTACTGACCGGAGCCCCTAGACGGGAATCAAGTGGCATTATAGTGGGTGCTGAAACATTGTATAATGACCTTACAATAAGATCCACAATTGAGAGTTAGATCGAACTACAAGACAACTATTATGAAAAGTCTGGAAAATCTACAGTAACAATTGCTGCCTTGCTAGCCATGGTAATACACTGTGGCTGAATTGAAACTTATTACATCTAGCATTTGCTTTTATTCAAGTTTTATTCTTGTATACAGCACCTCAAAAAATGAGAATGCTTTGCAAATTAAAGAACAAAGCACTTATAAATTAGTATAGAACTCAGGCAGCTTGTTCAGGAAGATGTTTCTCATCATGGGATAGATTTAAATGGTAAGGTGGATATGTAATGAAAGCATAGAAACAAGAGGGCTGAGAAGCAACTAGTAAAGTTGGAGTGACCTCATGTTAATAAAATTAATAGAAAGTTAGAATAAGAAAGAGAATTAAAATGTGTCAAGAGGCTAGCAGGAAAAAAAGTGGTTTAGGTGGAAAATGAGAAAAAGCATACTAACATGATGATCTGACAAAATGGAATCCATGATAGAAAGCTCGAAGAATAGAGACACACATCAGGAACACCAACCTGGATTACCCTGCTATTCAGAAATTAAAGCATCTTTCTTTGCCTCAATCACAAAAAACAAAGTCGCAGATGTTCAGCTAATATTAAATAGCATAGCTCCACTGAATCTACATCTCCACCTGCCCTGAATTTAAGTTCCCTTTATATTTGCTACACATTGTATTGTCTTTCTCAGGAGTCAGAGCAGTCATCTATGATTAAAATTTCTGACACTTAACTTCACACTATCTGTCACTGCACCCTCGTCACAGCCCTCGAGTTCAAATTCTCTAACTGTTCACACTGTCTAGCCAGTAGAAATCTTTGGCTTTACTAAGGGAATGTTAAACTAGACTCAACTAAAACATGTCTGGTTAAGAGAAACTTCCTTAAAGACCACATGATTCTTACATCTTCCCTCTGACACCCACTCTCAGGCAGGCTAGACAACCCTACATTAAAGAGCATCACTGCTGAAACTGTTAACATGTATCTTGAAAAGCAGGAATACCACAATATCCCTATTCTATTCCCTACTTCCCTCTGTTGCCAAGTAGGCTGTGCCTCTTCAAGCGCCCTGTCACACAGTCAGTCTCTCATTTAAATAAAGTGCCTAAGAGTGCCTGTCCCATGGTTTACGAAACAAGGCAATGCACATTTTTGCAAAAATCAACAAATAAATAGGGATTAGTGCCAGACTCAAATACACACTTAAGTAAAGCTCCAGACCCAACTGAACTGAAACATTTCTGACAGAATGACAATGGCATGCCAGATTACCTCACTGACAGGTTTGAAACAAGGGGTCATTACGATGATGTCTAGAACAAAAATCTAAAGGTTCACAAGTGTTTTGCAAGATATCTAAATACTTTCAACAAAAGTAATACTATTTAACACACACATTGACAATAATACAACTTTTAGAATCTTTTAGAGTAATAAAGCTTAAATGACCTACCAAAACCATACTGACCAGCAGATAGAAGGTACTACCCCTAAGTCAGCATTCACTGAAAAAGAGAGTATACATGCACAGCTCCCATTTAGTTTACCTACAAGTAAGTATGAGAGGGACAGAACAGACACACATAAATGATGTTCAGTTCCACTGCCAGTGATGCTGTGTACCACTCGGCGTTATCGTTAGTTCTTTGCTACTTTGCAACATTCCTAATATAAATGAAGTATGACTTTACAGAATCAACAGTATCATTAATATTTTGGGGGGGGGGGGTGGGATGGGCACAGAGAGGCAAATGGTGAAAGCAAACCTTTTCTAAATTCTGATATTAAAAAAAAAACCCCTCCCAAAAGCCCAGAGATACCAGGGTCAAATAATACCACCCTACGACAATGCACCTCCCCACCTAAAGCAGGGTTACAGACATACCGTGTTTCTCTTCCTTCTTTACTGCCCTGAATTCATCACCAGTTATCCCTGCCTCATTTTATTGTCAGTATCATTGGCAGGAAGTAAAATCTTTTTATCAGCCAAGACACGTTCAAAGTCTATCAGCACATCTTACATTAGTGCTCCTAACCCTGTGTGATAAATCATGCAGATGAACATCTTAAAAATAAGCTAATACTGGGGGACAGGTGGGAGCACAAACCCAGCTATGAAGGATATTAGGTACGTCTTCTCCTTCTGAATAAAATACAGCAACCACCGCCACAGTAGTATCAGCTGGCTAACTTTCTCCCTCCTTCCCCCAAATAATTAAGTAAAAAATGACCCACCTAAGATAGCAAAAACAGTTTTATTCATGGGTCCCAGGACTGTGTAGTGAAAGCAAACTCCTCCTACAGGCAGAGAAGGTATCCTTCTGCATGACAAGAGTTCCTAAATTGTGGGTAGTCAGTCCCAGGTTGTCATGACAAAGGAGCACCACAAATCTAATCCTGCAGACTCCTGCCAGAACCTCTGCCGAGCATGACAAGAAGGAAAGGGGAGAGAGCATCAGCTGCCTTTGTTCTGCCATGTTTGCATGCCTCCTGCATTACTACCAACCACAACTGCCAGACAGAAAAAAATGTCACCAAAATGTTTTCCACCTTGTGTGATGCCTTGCAACTCACTCCAGTTTCAGGAACTGATGGTACATCACAAGCGATTGATACTGGCACCGATCATCACCCTGTGCTGAATCTGGGCCTGAAATGAAAGCTACAGCAGCAATGAGGAACATGCAAAGCTGGAAGAACTTTAATTTGTCTTGATGAGTGAAGAAAAATTTGTAAAGGAAGAAAATTTCTCTTGAATACAGATAATTCAAAGAATAAACTAACTGACTGCAGTGTTAAGCATTGCATTTAATGGTGTGATACTATATTTGCAGAAATCTGATCTTCATTAATATGAGCATTGTGCTGGTACCCCCCACCCCAAAGGATATTTCTGTAATGTACTTTTTCCTTTTAAACTTTGTGACACTAGGAATTTTTACTTTTCACAAAAAAACCCCTCACATATAAATAATTGTTTATATACATCTTAATGACAATATTTTCATAGTTATATTAAACACTAAAATAATGCAGAAACTCTTGAAATGCTTCTAACAGGCAGCAGTACACAGTCTCCTACTTCAGTCCCCTCAAATCAGCCAGCTGTGGAAAACTGTGTGAAATTATTTAACATCAAAATAAATTCTCACTGTCAATGTAATAAGTCTTTTTTCTTCAAAGGTCAAATTTATGCTCTGCAGATTCTGAAGTATACTGGGTTCCAGTGCCAGGAACATGCAATTGAGAATGATACCATTTATTTTCCTCAACTATATCCAGATTTCAGTTCTCTGTATAGTGAACATACTTCTGCAGTCTATTAATCCAAATTTGTTCCAAAATTCCATCTGATGTAAAATACTAACATTTTATGGCAAAAATACTTTAAAACACTGGCATTTTGAATCATACTTAATGCTGCAAAATGAAGTAAAGCAGTTGTGCAAAGCTACCTTGTGTTCCAAAGCGTGGACACTCCTGACGTTAGCATTTTTACATCACTACTCTAAAAATGCTAAGTATTACACAAGAAACTAGACAGTAAAGAATGAATCCCATCAATTTCCAGTTTAAAAGTGGCAAGGTTCCTCACAGGATGTTGCTTCCCTTCTCATTGCTGCTTGGTTCTTTTGTGGGTATGTTGGTTTTGTTTTGTTTGGGGTGGGGGTGGGTGGGGGTGGTGGTGTCCCTTTCATTTTTCCTTGGTCTGGAAAACATGTAAGAATGTTTGCAGCTCATTTAGAAACAAGAAAGTATGCCATGTAATTTATGTTTAGCTCAGATCACTGACTTGGAATATGAAATGAGCTTTGTTGAAGATGGCCAGCATAACAGTTACACCCTGCTAAAGCCCTTACAAGGATGGGTTTTCTTTTTTCTGGTGGGGAAGGAGTATATTTTGAACGTGATAGAGGATCCGTATTAAACTTCTAGAGTTAGTTATAAAGCTTTAGCTTTGTTAAATTATATTAGCTGGTCAAGAAAGAACCCTAGAAGCTCCACTGACTTACACATGGCTCAAAACTTTCAGTTCAAATGCCAAAATACCAACTCTCTGCACAGTGGTTTTAAATTGTGTTAGGTATGATCCTTCTATTATAAGCAGGAACAACAAGCTTCAATGGTACATGATATTGTGGTGATTCTCTGCTCAAAACTGAATTTTGTTCTAGTAAATCTTCCCTGATTTTCTGGATAAATATGGTCCATCAGCACTATTTTGACAAGAAACAAACTTGCATCTAAACTTGCACTTTTTATACCACTTGGGCAACTACTCAGTCTTTTTTTAGTTGTTGTTACACAGAGAAAGCAAGAGAGTACACCATTATAAGCTTGCCCAGGTTCCAAACTAAGGAGATTTCACTACTAAAATCCTATTCAAGCAAATTATATTCTTCTTCCAACTTACTTGAAAAGAGCTTCCAAGATAAGTTATTTTATAGATAAAAATTGTTGCAGTAAAACTGATTAAAATGCATTACATTATTTATAGTTCAAAGTTATCTTTGCTTCAGGCAAGGTATTTGTACCTTTCATCAGGATTAACTATTTTTACCAAGTATTTTTAAAAAGTATGTCACACTCAATTTTAATTCAATCCATTACACCTGTAAGTCTGTTTTGGAGAGATTTCTGAGGATTTATTTCACAATAGATGAGCTTAATGTATATTTCAATGGGAGACAGGATGGGTGGTTGGAGAGATATGGAGGGATGATCCACGTATCAGTCTCCTAACAGAAGAATTTAGTATTAAGAGTGAGAGAGAAGAAATGTACACACTGGCTGGTATTTAAGGCTTTTTTCAATCCATCTTCTCTTTCAGTATACCTGAAAAAAAATGCTGAGGCAAATAATAACATTTCCTTTGGGAGCATGTTATTACTGGCCATTAACGCACAGACTTGTATGCTTTGCCAACAGTTAGAGAATTTCACAGTGGTGCAGTTAAGTCAGGAAAGCAATTTCGGTATTGGTTTCCTAAATTTAAACAAAAGGCTAGCACAAAGCACACAGGACATCAGGCACCGCTCTATTTATTTTCTGTTCGCTGGTAAGGTGAACTGCTATAACAAAACTAGAAGTCTTGAAGAACTTCACGGAAATTGTAAGTTTTGATTACATACTGATAAAGACTGTTACAAAAATTCTCAGTTTTTCAGATCATTCCTAGGGAGTGTGAAGTTGTGCTCTTATAGCCAACATACCATTCATTTTAGTTTTTTCTCATACCAATCAAAATGCACAGCTATGTTATATTTTCCTGTGCAACATTTGCATGTTGATTCTACTTTAAAAGGTTTAAGTATTTTTTCAGTAAGTTCCTACACACTCGGAGGGATTTTTTTTCCCCAAGGCGTTGGGGGGGGGGGGTGTCTTCCTCTCTTTTGAGCACAAATGGAAGTGCCTGATACTAAAAAAATAGCCAGTCTAGTACTTTCAGATACATTTCTAAAAACGCCAACAGAAGAAATGCTTTTCACTCCAACTGTTCTGAGGTAAATTGATTCTGTTTAGTAAGCACTACCCAACTGCCTTGGTGTCATCCAGAATAAGTAGATACGTCCTTTACTTCATAAGATTCATGCTAACAAATTTTTGTGCATCATACCTGCCTCAAAATTTCTCTGAACAGCTAATGAGATAGTTGTTGAGTTCAATCTTATTAGGTGTAACCACAAAGTTGCTCTTGAAGGTTTCTGGTGTTTGTTCAATGTTTATTTTGCACATAGTACACTTAGTGTTTTAGTTGAGAAATAAAAAGCACGTGCTATGTTTTGCTGAGAAATAAAAAGCAAGTGCTATGTTTTGCACAACATTCTCAGGTAGCATAAAAGGAAAGCAGGTTTTACATGGTCTTTTGCTTATTTTGTTGGTTTGGGGGAGGCATTTTCCACTGTTTTCCATCTCCTTGCCATAATTTTTTGCTTTATGCAGCAGTATTTGTTTACATTTGAATGACACATCAAACACACTAAAAGCTCTTTGTCATGTTTTATCAATGTTTTCCAGCTCGTGTCCTGCTTCCATACTGACAAGCTTGACAAAGGAATTCTTCTTGGATAGGGAATTAATTAGACTCACAAAATTTCATCAAATTTCTGCAGATTGTTTGTATTCTGGATTACCCTTGAGGGACATATGCACATAAACCAACTGAAAGTATATTTTTCTCTCAAGAAACAATTTGAGCTGTTTAGCAGGTATTAAGGAAAAAGCAGTATCTATTGATTATTTTTGAACCCTACCACCCAGAAAATAATTTCACATGCCCTGCTTCTTGGGCAATCATTTTAGATACAACTCAAATACAGCGGTGAGGTTAAAGTGAAAAAAAATAATTGCTCTCCTTTTTTGGTAAATGACACTTACTGGTCAGGGATAGCTGAAGAATACTACCTCTACCAAAAACATTGCTGTGAAAGACTTTGTTTTTTCAGGGAATAAGAATTAATTTTTTGTCCCTCTGTCAGAAACAGTATCTCGCTAACTCAGAGGAGATAGCATTCTGTTACTCATACTATTATCCAGCTTTCAAACACGGACTCACATACTGGATTTCATGGATCATACTACAGATTATATTCTCCATGTGAGATGTAACACATCCACCAGTATGTAGAACGAAGTGCTGATGGTATCGTGAACTACCATGAGCATGAAATTCGTTATTATTTTCTAGGAAGCTGTTTTATTGTCACATAATGTGGATATTTTGTTTTTCAAGAATAATTACAGGTTCCCGTGAAAAGCAAACACCCTTCTCCAAAACTCTACTATAAGCTGTTTAATTAGAAACAGAATGTCGCACCAAAATTCACTTAATAGATGACACCAATTGTGATTTTTTTTTTTCCTATATATTTCTGACCTTTACCTTAATATCTGATTATTTCCACACAAAACTCATTGGCAATAGCAGAGTTACTTCTTGGTATCTCATAACCTTTTCAAGTTGTGGATGTTGTCTTTAAAAGCATGATTTTCTTACAAATTTCAGGATATAAAAAGCAAACACTGCTGATTTTAGATCGGCCTTAGCTTGAGAAAGTACAGTTCCTACAAAGTTTTGGATTTGTAAACCCTCCTTTCAAGATCCCCTTCTCTAGCTCAAGCATTTTGCAAGTAACTTCTTAAAGCAATTCCATATATTCTTTTTAATTGGCCAAACAGGACAAGGAATTTTTAAGATACATAATACAAAGCTTTAGGTCTAAAAAAAATCATGTCAAATTCTCCAGTCCTGAATGTGAAAACTTTATTCTAACAGCAATGACTGAATATCCCTTCCTATATTTTTCAAAACACTGTCACTTATTCAATAATCACTCAGAGGGGACGCTAATCAGAATGTTCCTCCTTAGGCCACAGTCATGAGACCATATTTAATTGAAGTTATAATGGTTTAGCATTTATTACTGAATGACTTATATAGAGTCCATTAAAAATATTGTGCAAGACATGTAACTATTTGTAGAAAGGAGCATTAGGGAAAGCACTCTCATCCCATCCACAGTTTTCTGTATTGTATCCACTGTTTTCCTCTGAATTCTCTTCCAGCTGGAAGACTCATTCACCTCTTTCTCTACATACCTGTGATGCATACTTTAGACAGAACTGTTTTGTTTCACTCCAAATAACTGTTATTGAGGGGGAAAAATTATACTTTTAATGAACATAAAGATTTTAAAGCACTCTTGTCCACAGCTAAAACAGACATTCTGGATTAGAATACGATTTGATATACCACCCCTTGCACAGACATGGGCCTGAACTTGACAACAGTACTACTGCAAGAGTAACAACGTTCTCCTCTCTCTAACAACCCCAAGGCAAGGCGCCTGACAGCAATCCACTACGTACAGTGGCCAGTGCTAAACAAGCAGTGCTCAGCAGTGGGACAGATTCTCTTGCATAACACGATGATGAGTTTGGAACGGATCACGCAGAAATTTTGTGAAGATGACTAGAGACTACAGAAGTGTAGACTGCACCCCCACAGAATAAAAAAAAAATTACTCGGCTAACAAGCACGTAAGATTGGACACAGGGAGGTCCAAATCCTTGTTTACTCCTGGCTGTTCTAACTCTGTATTTCCTGCTTCTTCATGCAACATGTATTCCCCAAAACACAGATTTTCAGCAGGACAAGCTCTGAATCTGCTCAGCCTCACATGGAAAGCAAACATGGAGCTATATTGCCTTTCACTTTTCTTCCACCCCAACATCCATAAAAGCAGGTAGAATGGGAACTTAAGTAGTAGCAGGGTGCAAAGGCCATTACTAATTTTTATGCCTTGTTACTTTTTACAGTACTATGTCCTTTCCAACCAGGCAATACAAGCATTGCATAATATATGTCTGCACATCACGTCAATACAAGGACAGACCATCTCACTTAGGGTGATTTAAGAGAACGGAGTTAGATTTAGCAGATTCTTGTTGATTGTAGCGCATACAGCAATACAATGAAAAAGTACAGGGGTAAACTTCTTTAAATAAAACCAAATAAGATAATATCTCGATTATTCAGTGAAAGGCTTCTACAACTAACTAAAACAAAACTCATGTTAAAAGAGAAGTCAGTCTGTTGAATAGCACTATAGCAAGGGTGACCAAAGTCAGATGTTATCATATGGATAAAAATACTCCCTTTCAAACATCTTCTCTTTCTGTTAAACCCCACAGTTCTGTCACATCTAAAATTCCATCTGTCCTTTATCTATGGCATATTTTATCCCAGCAAAAATATACTGATATGAGAAATTCTGCATTCAGGTAAAGTCCCAAAAGTTAAAATAACCATAAAACATCCTGCTGTAAATTCCTATAGCAAATATATTAAAGGATAGGGGAAAATCCAGCTCTTCTTTAAATAGTCTCTAATGAATTTCAAATAATACACATGAAAAAAAAAAGTAAAATTCAAATGAAGGTGAATGGATTTTAATTGGTTGTATTTGACAGTTTATTCCAATGAGAAAGTCATCTTTAACTCTAAGCAATGTTGGCAATGCATCCTGAAAGTTAAAACTGAAAACAGTGAGAAAATGCAAGAAGCAAGAGCCATACTTTGTCAGTGAGCTTTTCACTGATGGCAAAAATAAAGAGAAAAGTGACACCATACTACTTCTTGCATTAATAAGAATGATAATAAAATATAGCTTTGATTAGCATTTGAGAAGCTAAGGCACATGGACCAAAACGCCTGGTGAAAGTAATGCCTAACGAATTACTTTTTATCTAAAGTTCTTAAAATAATGAGAACCGAATCTGACATTTAAAGCAAAGAACAAGAACACTTGTCTGCTTAATTATCTTAAGCCTGAAAGCACTTCAGTCCTATACTTTTTCCCTTCTTTATGGCATTATATAAGCAGCATTAGAACAGGAGGAATACTAGGTCTTATACTTCAGTAATTCCACTTTCTAAAAAAAGGTCTTCACGCTATCTCAGCAGCAAAATAATGCACTATCACACTTTAGAACTCCAAAGCTTTGACATACTAATAAACAGGTAGGGGTTTTTTGCTGTGTTTTGTTTTTTATTTTTTTCCCTTGACTCTATGCCTCAGGATAATTACAGACTGAGAGTACCTGTTGTTACTATAGATTTCATAATACCTCACTAGAATACCTTGACAGGCCTGCTTCCCTAATTACAACAGTCATGCCAGAGGGAAAGCCATTGCTATCACAAGGCCAAAAGTTTGATTTTTTTTACCTTGGGACAAAAATCATTATCAAATTGCTTCTACAAGACTCCCTACCCTCTACAGTGCTATGGAGGAATTTTACTCTGGTGACTTGACTTTTACACAAAAAACAGTAACACAAATGAAAGTTACATGCAGCAGGAAACAGTTTATAAACATTTTATGTTTATAAACATTTAATATGTTTATAAACATTTTGGGAAACTACCTGCCATAAGCTTGACAATATTAACCAAGCTTTGGATAAAATATGACAAGACTGTTTCTAATGTGTTCACAAAGCCTTTGGCTGGGGTTTTTTTGTTGTTTTTTTTTAAACAGTATTACACTTTCCATGTTTCTAAAGAGTAAAATAATATTAATAATATTATAATAAATAATAATATTATTTATAAATAATATATATATTATATAAATTATAAATTATATATTATATAATTGTATATTATAAATTATATAAATAATATTATTTTATTATTTAATACCACTTTGGGGATCTCAATTACTTCTGACATGACTGGGACTGTTCCTAGTTCAGACCAATCTGTAGCTCCACCACAACCTGAAGCATCAGTGCCAGTCAACTCATCTCATGAGGACATTTCTCCTAAAAAACCTCTGTTGGCAAAAGAAAAGATAAGGACATTCCAACCTATTTTATTTGCATTTCATAATTGATAGAGGAAGCCATGCCACACATAAAGATGCAGAAAAGGTGGCTGGTTTGGTTTATTTGGGTTTTTTTGGTTGGTTGGTTAGTTTGGGTTTGGTTTTTTTTGAGGGGGCAGCTAATGAGTAATGTTAGTTTTGTAAGAACAGATTCTGTAACAAAAAGATTCAGTAGTTCAGATATTCTCTATCCTTGGCAATACTCAAAAGAAAGCCCTGAACAACCTAATCTAGTTAGACCCAGGAAGGAACAGGAAGGAAAATCACAGTTTTGCAGGTGTAAATATTGCAAAATTGCCTAGATTTTCCCAACAGGATGCTCTAAACAAATTTCTTAACTGAAATCACCAGCTGAGTTAGCAAAATCTCTTGTAGGCTGAAATATATAAAAGAACTTTTGAAAATGGGGATTTTGCATGTTAATTTCTTTGCAGTAGAAACTGGGTGCTTTGATTCCAGCATATGGTTGAACCATATTCCACCTCATGAAGTTGTTGCACAGCTAGTAACAGAGACAGTGTAAATAAATTTAAAAAAAAGTAGTATTTCTGTGTCATTATCATTATGATAGTTTCTGAATGCTGTTTACGATAAGCACATGGAATAACTCAGATGTCTAACAGCTCAGTGTTGTTACATAAAGCTGCATGCTGGAACAGAACGCCCTGTCAACAGGCTACAATTGCTCATGAATTTCTTATTGTATCTAAAAACTGCAGGTCATTTGGCCTTATGGAGCCCAACGAATACAAATGAATATATTTATTTTTAAATGTTGCTGTATCTTGGGAAAGAAACACCAGTGTGACTGTAAGAAATAAAGAAATAAAACTACTTATTAGTAAAAACTGAGTTTACCTGCAAAACTATACTTTTTCATTAAAAAAAAAACAACAAAAAAACCCAACAACTCAACTTTCTTTGTAAAACAAAGGTTATGTATATCCACTATTTTTCAGTAAAGAAAACCACGCTGACTACAAAAATAGAACTCTGGGATTTAATGGAGAAGAAAACTTTTCTAAAGTAAGTAATTGCAAAATATCTGAGGAACTCAAGCTTATCTGTTAATTATTCATGTTTCTGTTTTCATTTCCAACTACTCTGGAGCTGCTGATGCTGGCACTCTCTACTAGGTTTAAGCATCCTTGCAGCTCAACTCTGCCAAATTAAACTGTCACTTTCTATTAAAAAATCTATAGCAGGAGGTTTTTAATCTTATGATTTATACTCTGTAATAGGAAGTCAAAGTTTAAATTAGGACAGTATCAGCTTATGAAATAAAGCCTAAGCAGTGCAGTGACAACCACCAGTGAAGAAAAACTTCGTGCTTGTATCAAAGTGCACAGCAGAGCAGTTTTAGTTTCTATCTTTTTAAAGGTTTTATTTTACAAAGTCTCAATTCAGTCTCACACTCTTATTTAAACTAGCATTGCCCATAGATTCTGACAGAATACATGTGAAGGAAGGTATCACTCGCCATCAAGTGTCTGAACTGTACCTGACTTTAGTGACCTACTATACCTGCAGCCTCTCTGCCTTTCAGTGTATTAACCAGGCAGTGCATAATTCAGTTGAATTAACATTTTCATATGTGAGCTGCTCCTTTTCAAATTTTCATAAGGAACTAGGGGGGCTCCACATTTCACTGTGCTGAAAATTAAACTGAACCAACTTCAGTAATGACACAGCTTTATAAAATATTTTTCTCTCTCCTTTTTTGTGGAATTCTTAAAAAGAAAATAGAATATATTAATATCCCTATTTATTTTCCTTTAACACTATCTTTCCTTTACATTTTTTCCTCCTAAGCATTTCCACTTTATCTTCTCCAATGCTACCACTCCTGTATTTTCAATCACTGTTTTCTAGTCCTTTTTTTCCCACCTCTCTACCTCTACCCTTCTGATCTGTTGGTTTTTGGGTTTTTTTTTCCCTTCATTTCCTGGCAGTTATATCCCTTATTTTCTGTACAGGCACAACACTATTTACTTTCTATTCTCCATTTGCTCCAATGATGCTGCAAAGCCAGTTCCCTCCACAGTAAAGGGTAAGCCTTGTAGAGAGGGCTGAACACCCACAGAAGGAACACGTGCACTGCAGTAGCTGAACCTGTTTGCTCAGTTCCAGCAGAGAGAAAGGGATCATTACCCATCAGCTGATTTTAATAACTCCAACAGCGAAAGAATCTGTGGCTAAACTCTAAGATGAGAATTTGGCAAGAAAAAAGGTTATGTGGATGAGAAAACCTCAACTAAAACAGTAAAAGTGAAGAAAACAGAAATATCTCAACATTTTCCATGGAAGGAAAATTCCCAGACCACTTTACCTCATATATTTACCTAAAATATTTGTGTATCATTCTGAAAGTTATGATGTTAAATTCCCCACATAAGCTTAAATTCTGAAGCTCCCATTTAAATTCTCAGGAGCTATTAGCTTCCCATTTCCAAGAAACCTGCTGCCAAACTGCTTGTCCAACTGGTTTAAATTTTCACACTTGGAGAGACAGCTCTAAATACTTGCTTTCTACTTCTATGTGGGGCAGTATTTTCCTCAGTGCCTATTAAAAGTCTGACTCAAAAAGGTCATAAGCAGCACCTTTTAGTATCAATGTAATTTAAACATATATTTCTTGAATCAATAGATTAGTATTTAAAAATATAAAATGAACTTCCAGTATTTGAGTTTTCTTTTTATTAAGTTCTACACTCAGTCTTGCTTACTACAAAATTTTAACTTCCTTTGCTCCCAAGTTAGGAAATGAAATATTCTTTTGGTACCAAGCAGGTATATATTAGTATGTACTACATCGATTATTTATAGTAATACACAACATGAGAGAAGTTTTTGCACACTGAATGAACAAGACATCTCATGGGGTAACAGGACAATGGAGTTTCCAAACTGATTTATCAACTAAAGTAGTTTTGCAGTGTTTGGAAGAAGTATTTGAATTCCACATGCCCCCCCAAAACTAAACTTCAAAGCCTGTCTCCAAGGGGCTACAATTTTATCTACTTCCCAATTTCTGTATTAATTTCATGATACAGGCCACCAATTGCTTTACATACAGCCCTTTACTAGCCATACAGCCCCTTTCATCAGCCTCTGGCTCCCACCAAGAATGTTAACTCAGTGACAGCTGCATAAGAGCGTAACACAGTTCATCAACTTCTCCTTTGTCGTCCAGCTCATAGCAGATTAATCCGGTCTATTTGAGCTGAGCAGATACATGAGGTCTTCTCTGTCTGGGTAATATCCTTAAGTATGCTACACCACTGACAAAGTCATAACAATACGGGCATATGTTTATATATTTTTTTATATATATATATTTTATATATATATAAACATACCCACACATCATTACCCACCAGCAATGGGTGTTTGGAATTTAAATGTGGCACTGCTAGATATGGCAAAGAGATTATTTAAGTAGAAAATATTTACAAAGTATTATTTGCATGGCACCCATAACTGACAAAGAGAGACGTAAAATGGTAGAAAGGTGACTGGGATGTAAAATAATACTCAAACCCCACTCATCCCCTGAGACATCTTTGCTATTGAAATCCACCAAAAGTAGTCATTTCAGGGGTGGGCCTCCTTACAAATCTCTTGCCCTACTAATATTACCTGCAAATCCTGCTCAACCATATATGAAAGTGACAACACATTTGAGGAATTTGCCCCTTCACATGTAAAGCAGAATGATCATCTAAACAGTATTCTAAAAACAAGGTTGTGATCTTCTACAAAAAGAATTTCAGACATAATGCTCCATGATACTATGTAATGAAGTAATATAAAGGACCACATGAAGGGACTGATTCAAAAAAGCTTATGAAACTAGAGCACCTATTCCCTCCTACACAGGAAATAGGATTTTTTCTCCCTTTACGCTGAGATTATTGTTCTGAGGTAGAGCTGAAGAAAATTTAGTTACAAGATGTGCTCCAGACAGGGGGAAGTAACCTCAACATGGGAGAAACAGAATTTATTATTAGGGTTACTATAACACAATGGCTTATAAAACAATTATTTACTGCAATCACTAGCACTCTGTCCATTATGTCATGTCTCATGAATTTTGAGATCATTTTTAAAGAAGTTTAAATTGCCCATAAGCATAATCTTGTTACAACATCTTTATCTTGTCACATGAAATTTTACTCCCATTCTTCTTTTATCCTAGGGATCTTTAGTTCACTCCTACTATTAATAGATGTTAGACCCTCCGTCTGGCTCAGCATGCATTGATATGCTATATTTCACTGGAGCTAACAGTTACAACTGTGCCTCAGCCAAAATCATCTCTCTTTTTAAAATGACTGCACAGACTGAGCAAGAAAAGAGATCAGTGAGGAGAATACATAAGCTGACTATAATACAGTTAGTACACAACACTGCAAGGTTACAAGAGGATAATTAAACTGGTTAAAAAGCCTCATTTATACAAAGATTTTAGAAAGGACTATTGAAACAGTCATTCTAAAGCATGGTGTCCTAAATATTGCCAATTATATTCTACCAGGGTTTGAGAGACTGAATCCTTGGATAACTCTGAGGAATAAATGTACATTAAAAGCTAAAGTTAAAATGTATTCTTTATTTGTTATATACCTGCCATAACATTCAAATTTAATTCAGGCTTTAGCAACTGGAAGGTTGCTAGATATCTATTCAATCACAAAATAAGCAGCTACATCCTTTCATGTATACAGAATTTTTAAGATAAAGACAGAAAGAATCCATCTCTCTCCTCTGCACCAGTTAGATCTTATGTACAGGGTGGGGAGTTCTCAGAATATACTGAGCACGGATGTGATGCAGTCATCTTCATGGTCCTCTCTCACAGATCTTTAGAGTCAAAGAGCTCCCACAGGACACAGTACCAAAAGACTCCTTTTGTGGAATAAAAATGAAACTTTTCTTCAAAGTTTATTATTGTACACAATTTGAATACAAAATTCTTTAATGTTGCTCTAAAAGCAATCAAACCTTCTACTGCAGTAGAAGAGATCCAAACATCCCTCTTAAATGGGAAGGCAACCACAACGTAATGTAACTGCTGCTTCCTATGCTTAGTTTATACTTATTACTATTCTCTTGTGCTGACCCACATCTGCTTTTTGTATCCGCTCTTTCCTTTGTATTCAGAGCCTGATCTTGCAAAATGTGACACTACTACTTTACTCTGAAGAAAGACAAGTTGCATTTCAAAACTACATAACTCAAACTTCATGGGGATTTACCTCAAAATCTCATTGCAAAAAGTCACACAGATTAACTACACAGTGTGTGAAGAAGTATCCCTTCTTTCATTTCAAACCTATTACCTGCTGCTTCATGTGAGGCCCTCTAGTTACCATATCACTGGTTTTATGATTTCTTAAGCATTTTTGCCCTCTCTGCCCTCCACCCAGTTCTTGCATTTCAAAACTGAAGAGATTGTTTAAAGCAGGTGTTCCTCACATGGAAAGCCATTCCATACTTCTAGCTTCCTCTCTACAAGATCTTATACCTGCTTTTATCAGTCTTTCATGATCTTTTCCCCGCTTATCACATAAAAAAATAGAAAGACCTAACTTTCTGGGATGACCACAGCTGCCAGTTGCTGGCTTTAGAAAGCAAAAAAGTCTAGAACTGACTACAACGAGACAAGAGTGAAATGCTGGTTCTCATCACCAGTGCAATGAACAGTATATGACAATGGCATCACAACCACTCTTCTCCCCCCTCCCTCTTTTAAGCCTTGTCTGCTTCATTCACTTTGCTCACATGAAAAACTGAAGACCTCCAATTATGTAGTAGAAATTAAAATGACAGAGAACATCAGAAATTAAATACTATGATAACTGTTCCCCGCTACATTTTCCGCATTGGAGCAGCACAAATGGGGCAGAAAGTCACCATATGAATTACACATTATTAACTTTAATTATTCAACACTAAGAGGAATGTTTTCATCAGAATATTTAGAGAATGCTTTTCTCCCATACAGCCACTTTTCAAGAAGGGAGTAATTTAAGATACAGCTTTTTACTCAGCATGCCCAATTGGCTAACAAGCAATTTTTTGCTCACATGTGAACAGGTAAGAGTTTAAACCCCCCTCACACTTTGTATAGTCTATAAGCTGAACAACTACATTCAGTGAGACTGTTCAGAATTTTTTACTATTATAAACAGCAGTGAACAGGTTGCAAACAATCGGTACCGTAATTCAGGCGCCTCCTGACGACTCAACTCCACTAATAAATGGGATAGAATCTCTAACAGAATACACGGAACCTGCTGAGCTCTATTTCCATTCAAGCAAACAGTTTAAATTATCCCATCCCTGCAAGGGAAAGCACCTCCCCACAGTAAAGGTTAATGCAAGGATGGGCTTCTCTGTAGTCCAAAGCTTTTCTGAAAAAGGCATGGTCACTCCATGCTAGAGATAAGTTATAGTAACTGCCTTTCTGGCACCTTCAGAAAGGTTATTCTGTTACTTATATTCCCACAGGGAACTAAGCATTCAGATAGTCAGTATATATATATTTTATTTTTTTTAAAGGGGACAGGGGTACACCTACATCAGTGATTTAATGCACAAACTTTTACAATGCACAGGTTCCTTTAAGGTGCAAATCTTCCTTGCGTTCGCAATTAGCTTTGAGTGGTACACTACTGTGCCTCACGAGGAGCACACAAAACACTTACCTTTCCCAATTTTTGATGCCCAGAACAGACTAAGTGCCAAACGGGGTGGGTTTGGTCACAGTTTTTGGCTGGGTGCTCCAAGCTTGCCTTAGCCTGGCTTTCTATGTGCTTGTTCTTCATGGGCCTGATTCAATGCATGCAATTTAAAAGCTAGCAACAGTTTTCTTGACTTTCCACTGAACTGAACCCAAACAGAGCTTCCTTAATCTTGGCAGATTATTAATCATACATTAAATTCTACCCATACTAGTAGCCACTGATTGGAGGAGATAAGCAAAATTCGGGTTTAAGCACTCAGCCTATTTCAAATTCCAAAGGTTCTCTGAAAGATGATAAAATTTAAAGTATGGAGAAAAAAAACACTAAGAAACTATAACACAATGAGATCTTAATGAGGATGGGCAGGAGCCAACATGACACATATGTTCTACTGCAGCCATTTTTGCCCCACTCTCAGAAGCATATTGGTGAGGATCGGTTCTGTGAAAGTCCATGATAGGAGACCTCCAGGATACCTTTCAGTGGATTTTCAAGTAGGCTGAAACAATCAAAATTGGCTTTTTGCTTCTTAATTGGAGACCCGGAAAATGCTGGAAGACTACTTTTGGCTTAGAGATTCCTGCCATGATGCAGTTTGTCCTGATATTTGATTGTCACTATGAAAACCATTTTCTTCATGCTCTGCTAACTGTATTCTAAAGAAGCCTTTCTCTAGTAATAGCTTCAAATGCCAATTGTTGTGACAGAGACTCTTCTCCTCTGAATTGTTTTGATCTTTGATGAAGACAGATCACTTTTATCTTTGCTGAAATCTAAGGTCATAGCCTCTGAAGCTCTCCAGCATACTTCTGCCCCCATAAGGTATGTGTGATATTCTACTTTTACCAGGAAAAGTTATAATAATTATCTTAATTTTAATAATTAAACTGAAAAATAAAAATCATATTTTAAAAATACATTAGGACTAGGATATATACATATAGGGATACACCTTAGAAAAATTATCAGTTCTTATAATGCTGCCATGTGGGAATTAAGTTACAGTTATATACATCTATCCTTTACGAAAGCCTTATTAGCCCATTATTAGTCCACACAGCATTGCCCAGTAACCTGTGACCTTTTCTAAGGAATATGAGGCCATATGTGAATTGCAGGGAAAGTGTGTGCTCCAGCAAGCCTGTAGTTCTGCCACCTTTATAATTTGTCTTTTTCCCTCTGAATTAAAAAAGTTAGCAGTGCAGCAAACAGGTACTTCTGTGAAAGCACAATTGCAAAATTGCTGCCTGCTTCCCTCTCCAAGCAGTTCCAATAATAACTTCATAAAGCAACACAGAAATAAGAACTTAGAAGTTCAGGGAAAAATCAGCCATAATATCAAGTAAATGTTATCCAATAATGGAAGAGTTTTTCTAATTCAGTAAGTATCTACCTCGTGCAACTTCTCAAGTTGAGAGATTTAATAACTGTACCCGTCAAACAACACCAACAAGTTTTTTTGGGGTTTTTTTGTTTGGTTTGTTTGGGTTTTTTTTTTTGCATAATCCACAAGGCTCATCTTAATATTTTCCTTACACCATTGTGGAACAAAACACTCTGACTTACTTTGTGGACTAGAGGACAGTAATAAAAGAGTAAAATCTAGTCTTCCATCCACCATACTTTGCAGTTTGGCTTATTTGTGAATTCAGGTACTCACCAATTTGGGATTTAAAGAAGTCCAAAATTCATACCCTGTGGAAACTTTTGGAAGTGTATTAAAACTTTTTTCCAAGTGATCTTTTTCTCCACTTCTACAGCATATTTAAACAAATTGGCATCTAATGACAGCTTACTGCAATAGAGAAAAGAAACGTTGTTGTAGCAGAAAGAGAACATGCCTCCCCAGGATATGCCTGGAAAAGGAATTCTAACAGAATTCTGCGTCTGGAAGAAGACTGGATCATTTCAGTTTTTTCCTAAAGTACATTATAATTCACTGCAGATCAATATAAATTTCCTGAAAACCTCAGAACATTTTGGTTTGGCGACTACATTGAAGTCTCATGTAACCACTCTGATCAAATTCAGCTGCATTAGCATAAGTGCATCAGATCTTAATCTTCTACCTGTGAAAGATCTAAAGACTTTTTTTTTTTTTTAAATCTATACAATGTAATGTCGATCTCACCAAAACTAGTACAAATGTCTAGCGAATTTTCACTTTTCTTAGTAAGTTTTATCTATATCATCTACCAGGGCTTTATTTTGCATTGTAACCATTCACATTCTGTCTCCAGTTATTACATCTTGATACATTTGGTATGTAAAACTCATCTCAGTGTACGTACTAGTATACTAGTCAGGCTCTGCCCTTTCACCAATATGAACAGAATGGTAAGTCACAAAAACTTCGCAAGTTACCTCACCTCATTTGACCCTCAGGAACTTTGAAATACTGATGTCTTAATTCAGTATCATGTGATATCTCGATCATCTACTTAAGCCCTGATGGCAACTGCATGGGACAAAAAATCCAGAAGTTATAGAACATCCATTCCTTTAATGAAGTCTAGTGTCCCTCCCCAGTATTTCCTTCTCTTAATGTCCAGTTGTATTCATGGAATACATCCTTATTCCATGCCAGTTTGATGTCCAGCCTCTACCTGTTCACCACGACAGCTGCCAGTGAAGTATCCGAGGCTGAGCAAATGGCCAAAGCCTGTGAAGTTATTCTGAAGGACACTGGTGACCACCTGAATTCTCTTACTACTTTTTAAGGGGCAGGGCAGGGAGATACTGTCCTGTAGATCACTGGCAGAAAAAGCTGGATTCCTGAGACAAAAAATGAAATTAATTGCACCATTTGGGAAATACAAGAACAAAGCAATGTGCTGGCTATTCTACTTGAAACATCACTGCTGCTCTTAAGATGCGAAGATGTGTGGGACTTTCTGGCTCCACATAACCTGAGTCCCCTGTAATTTTAGAAGTAGTCCAAACAATCTACATCTGAAACCATGCAAACCTATTCGCATTTGGAGACTGTATCACTTCCAGTGTATTGCTTTTGTAAGAAGAATAAAACAATCACTACATAGAAATGAGTTTATTTTTATTATCCTTGTTGTGTAAGTGTTATTAAATTGCTTTCTACTTCTCAATAGAGAAATTGAGAAAATAGAAAACTAATTTCTCCAAGCAAATCCCATTAAATAAAAGCCATCTGCGTAGATTTTCACAGATTTATTGTGGGGTTACTGGGGGTATTTTATTTTTTTCTCATCTGAAGTTTTTGAATGTCAGACAAGTTATTCTAGAAGTTCAGAAGAGGTAAAACTACAAAACAGCTAAGTTGTTTAGGTCAATAATGAGAACAACAAGCGAGAGCAAAACAAAATTTTCAAAGACGCAGTATTTTCTTCCTAACACAACTGAGAAGCTTGACTTCTAGACTCATGAGAAAAATGTAGTATACTCAAAGTGGGAAGCAATTATTTCATTTCCTTGAAACAGAAATAACATTACCAATTCTACTTTTCAGATCAGTATGTACAGTTTTGTTGTTTCCCTGAGAGTAGTTTCAGATTGTTTCTTCTCATTATTAAAAATGTCTGACATAGCACTAGTGCCCTCAAATTTTATAATTTAATTGTTTCTTTTAATACAAGTTATGGAGTTACCTCTTTAGCTGATCATCTCAAAAAAAGACCAATGTACAAATAAAATGTGTGAAGCAACAGCTCTTATGTTTATCTTAACTAATGGAACTAAATTTAACTTAATTGCCTAGTTAAAAAACTGGAGAATGATTACAGAATGACTTATTTAAATATCCTTCAGCTATGTATAAAGCAATTGCTTCCAAACTTGGAGTTGTGGCCAAAGCCATAACAGAAGTTAAACTACTCAGGTGAGGGAATCACAACTTAACAACAGTCCTCTCAAGACAGGAGAGTAAAGCTACTTCCTGAATGATGGGAAACCAATGATTTTTGCATGTTCAATTTTACTGAAACATAATAAAAAAAAATTAAATTCTAACACAAAGTCAGATGTGCCATTAAGACTGGCTAATAAGAAAACAGAAGAGACTTCTCTAAAAGTTCTAAGCTTCCAATACCATCACTTCTTACCATCAGGTGACAGTATTGTGTAACTCTTCCAATTCCCTGATTTAGTTGGGCATAGAGGAGCACAGGTAACATTATAGACTTCTATAAGGAGATATACAGTAAGCTATAACTCTCAGAAAAATATGCAGACTGTTTTAAATGCACAGCTGGGGTAGTAATGCATACAGCCACAAAAAGACAAAGCAAGTATGAATACCAGATTAAACAAACCCTCATCTTACTCTTACTCCATATTAAAATCTGAAAGAACTTATATCATCCAATGAGCTAAGGTTGCTCAATTTCATCATGATACTATTTCCTTTAAAAGAATCAGTTTAGTGCATCTTATTTTAAGATGCAGCTTACAAACAAAATCCATTAAGCGTCCTTTCACAATTTTATTTAAGCATTTATCTATCCATCCATCTATATGCTATATACATGCCCTCTAATAGGACAGAAAAAGTCATGGCTGAATATATCTAAGTTTTCTCCCTAAGGACTCAATTCCCTGGGGTCCTTGTGCTAAAAGGAGAGAAAAACTGAGGCAAGTATCAGAATACCTGTCCTTTCCATGAAGGCACAGAGCCACTGAGACAATGGACAGTTTTAAGTATCTCTGCCTGTTGCATCATCCAAAATAATACCTGGCAAAACAGTGGTGTGCAGGGGTGTCCAGGTTTCCTAGTTTGATGGGAGCAGCACTGCAACTACACTGGCACAGTATTCTGGCTGTGCTAGTACACCCTGCTTTTCATGCCCTGTTTGGTTCAGGAGTAGCTTAGTCGTCTCATTGTGGCACTGCTTTACAATACCATTTGTATTCTCTTCATCTCCCTTTACAGGCTTTCATTCAATCAGTTAATTCATTCCCACGATCACAACTACATTCTATTCACTGGTGACTCACAGACCTACTACCAGCTCTGACATATTTTCTTATATTCAATTCAGTATATCAACATCTTTTTCTGACATCTCCCCTGGGATATGTCTATCAACCAAAATTTCAAAGGGGTCTAGATGCTTACTGAATTGCAATGGAAATTCAGTACCTCACTGCAGTAACATTAAAGATGGGGAACTCAAAACAGTTTCAACTCATCTTTTTTTCTGAAAATTACCATCCACTAATCTATTAACTGTGAGGGCACAATCAAAGGATGTATCGGCCTTGGGAAAACCAACCTTCTATAAACACTTGTAAGTACTAAACTATCATGGAGCTGGCTGTGAAAGAGCACCTATTAGAATATGTGCTCTGATATAGACCAAATTAACTACCTTTTCCTGTTGAAGGCAAAGGCTGTATTTCAATTTAAAAGGAAGCAAGAAGAAAAACTACAGAAGAAAAATATTGATTTTACTTTCTGTTATGTCTTCATCTGGGGGAATATTCTCTTTAAATTTAAAATCCTGCATCTCCACATGGAAGTCATAATCTCCCATTTCTTGCCCCCAACTTTGGCTTCAAGTCCCATTGATTATTTACCACCATCATCTGCTAATATGATACAATACAATATGCAGGATGGCTATCAGGCTTACTGAAATACAGGTAAGTTTATAGGGTGGGAATCTTAATTTGTAAGAACATAACAAGGAAGTCTTGATAAAGCTGGTCTAGCTGCATTTCCATATCCACGATCTGTAAGATGCATAGGAAAAAAAAACAGTCCTAATTTTTTAATCCTATGTAAATATTTTTTCAGCAATAATTTAAGTATTGTTAGTGTTGTTCATGAAAATACACAAATAAATAATTGTTTAAGTGCCACCATATGTTAAGCTGTAGCACAGTCTTGTGCAGAGACACAGTAGAAATTCTGCTAACAATTACACCTTCAAGTATGTAACTTAAAACACCGTGTAACAGATATTAATATCTACTGTGGATGTTTTTCCAACTGAAGTGGTAAAGGTGATATCAATCAAGTTATAACTTTTCATGGGATTAAGCCTTTGCATAAATATTAATCCTTTTACTCTGTCTAGAGCTGTGAAGAACTTCACAATATAAGCCATTTTCTATTTTACATTTTAGGAGCATAAACTGCCTATGGTGCATTTTTATAATGAAATGTGCACTGGGCCTGTTAATGTGATTTTTTTTTTTTTACAGCACTAAAAATATTAGCTTCAGTTTTTGAGCTACTTATTAAAATCTGCTTTCAATGAGAAAAAAATGCTCAAAAGCAGCATCTGTTTTCATAGAAATAACAGTAAATTTTAGATAGGGACTATACTTCTATTATTTTGTTGAAAACTGAATGATTCCACTGCATGATAATTTACATTATGTAGTACATATAAATTATTTTTTTACCATTTCATTAGATCACTATGCAGGTTTTTTGAAGCAAATACCATTCAGAAGCAATTACCGCTTACCCAGATGTTTGAATCGTATAATTGCTCAGAAAACCTCCAACATTATCCTGAACTATATAAAAAGACCTGTCTTTTTGGTACTGTCATGTCAGCAAAACAGCTAATGGTCGATTAACTGCATCATTCCATTGTGTTTCAGAACTATGCTAAATCTCTATTAACTAAAGAAAGGTAATCTGACAGTATGGGTGCCATCACTACAAAAAGGACCTCACATCTTCTGCTCAGTTTCTCCAGTTTCTTGTGTCTTATTTCCTGTACAGAGCTCTCAGTATGCGGTAAGCAATTTGCAAAAGGTGCTCTAGTCCAAAAATAAATGCAGCTTCAGAATATGTCTGATTACCGTTCAGAAAAACAACTGACAATTAGCTGATTACAAAAACCATTAATCTTAAAAACAATGTTTCTCACTGTGCTGAAACCCTATAAAAATCTAAAAATTGCTTTGATACCAACTTCACTGTCCATGTTTCTTCTGTGTCACATAATAACTAGTTTCTGCTTTATAGTAACTGAAGAAATGACAATCATAATTTCAGATAAATATACTGATTGTCATGGGGCTGTAAATCTGTTGGGAGACAAAGTTTTCTTGCTGCAGAGAACAGTAAATACCAGCTGTGTTTCCAATTACATGTGTCTGCTAAGGGAAGGTGGGATTTTTCTCTTCCTTGAAGACTTCAGGAGAAACAATAAAAGAGAAAATTATGACTGTGACTGTGATAGTGAGCCTACCAAACAGAAGTACATTCAATGTAAGGACTAATACCTCAAAAAAGTCTTCCCCCACCCCCAAATGGTAGTGCATTGACCTTGTCCAGCTGCCAGGCGCCCACCCAGCCAGACGCTCTCTCACTCTCCCCCCTCAACACCACAGGGGGAGAAAATAAGATGAAAAAGCTCCTGGGTCAAGATAGACAGGGAGATCATTTACCAGTTACCATCACAGGCAAAACAGACTTAAGGAAAATTAATTTAAAGTAGCGCCAATTAAAAAGAGAGATGGATGGTGAGAAACAAAGATATCTTCCCCAGCCCCCACCCCTTCTTTCCAGGCTCAACTTCAATCCTTCATTCCCAACTCCTTACCTCCTCCCCCAACCCCCAAGTGGCACAGGGGCGATGTGGTTAGTCTGTAACCTGTCTTCTCTGCTGCTCCTTCCTCCTCATACTTTTCCTCTACTCCAGCGTGGATCCTTCCCATGGGCTGCAGTCCTTCAAGAACTGCTCCAGCATGGGTCCTCTCCACAGGCTGCAGTCCTTCAGGATAAACCAGGGATGGGTCTCTCCAAAGGCTGACAGTTCCCATCAAGAGAACCTGATACTCCATGGGCTCCTCCATGGGTTGCAGTTCCTTCAGGTAATATCCACCTGCTCTGGCATGGGGTCCTTCATGGGTCTGCAGTGTGGATATCTGCTCCAGCATGGTGGTCTCCACCGGCTGCTCCACTGTGGTCTCTTCCATGGGCCTCAGGGCAACATCTGCTCAGGCACTTGGAGCACTTGCTCCCCCTCCTTTTCGGACAGCTTCTCATACGAATCCCCTCAAAGCAAGTTCTAGCACAGAAATCTTTCCAGTTTCCTGCACACTCTATAGCAATGTGAAATACTAATTTCCTTTCTTTGCAATGCTCTTATCTTCCAAGCACTCCTGCGTCATTAAGTACATCTTCCAGACTCTCTGGCAAGCTTCCTGATGTGTCAGAGTAAAAATTTATTATTTTGATTCTTTTTGCTAGTTTGTTCCTCAAACTTCTTTCCTTCTATATTTCATCTGCCTGAATTTTTGATCCATTCTTCATCTGAACATGGGTAAAATTCTTTAAAATATGCCAGTCACTTCTCTTCCCCTATACCTTTCTAGTCATGAAGGTTTTAAAAGTAAGCTTTTCTTAAATAAGTCATATGTGTTGATCCTCAGATTCCAATATGATGTCCTTATATAGCCTTTGAACCACCTGTAAGGGTAGAATTCTCTTGCCTGTCTTTTCAGTTTCTTTTATTTTAAAGTTTTAAAATATTTCCTCACTTTTACATAACTCTCTTTTGGAATTTAAAGACAATTATAGTGGATTTCTGGATAAGTCATTGCCCCCACCTGCTCCAGAGATGTATGCATCAGGAAAATGGGAAGAGGGGGGGAAAACTGTAAGGGCTTTTTCATCACCTCAAAACTGATTCTTGTGGAGAGAGAAGCTAACCTGTGCTGAAGTCAGGAAAATGCAGCAATTGTGTTAGGCTAAAGAAGTTTTCTGTAATTATAGGAGGAAACTATTTCAGGAGGAGGCCAGACAAGATGAAAAAAAGTAGGGTTTTCACCTTTGTTACAGAGTATCGGTGAAATGGAAGCTATTTAGTACAGATATCACTTAAATCTTCTCTCAGGTGCTAAAGGAACTGTGGAGAGTAGCAGGCAGTACAATTCAGCGTACTCACATGGCCCAGCATCAGTTCTCACAAGTCAGAAAGTAGGCAGAAAGTTGATTAAATTTAGCCACAGTCAAGGACCAACCTTTCAAAAAACAGGCTGATGGACCTTGAGGTTTGAGAAAGGGGACAAAAATCTCCAGAACTGGTCACCTAACTCTGTCCAGCATAACTATTAAATAGATCAAAGGTTTCTGATGTCCTCTGGCCACAGGAGGTATGGAAGAGTCTTGCACCCACATGGATCACATCTGATTATGGAGAGGATTTCACACACGTATTAAAGGTGTGGCCTGTTATTTCAACCCATTTCATTCACATATCTCGTCCTTGAAAGGTTATGTAAGCTTATTATGCTCAAGTTTAGTTCCTCAAATCTGCCAGACCAAGACAATGTTGGAGTGGCAGCAGAAATAATGTACTAATTATTTTGGCATGTACTTCCTAAAAGACACTTCTGCAAAATAGCTCACCATCTTGAAAACTGTCCAAAAATTCAGCAATCCGAACTATATTAAAATAAAGCTATGAAGCAGCCAATTTCTGTCAATTACTGTAAGTAGTCTATTTCAAGGCAAAACTTATGATAAAAACCTCTAGATGAATTAGAGAGAGAAAAAATGTGATGTGACAAAAATCTCATTGCTCCATTCCTGTCTATCTTAATATTTTTCCCAGCAAGCTCTTACCTGTCTGTGTAATTAAATTACTAGTGATGTTACAGGCTCAAGACCCAACGACTCAGTTTGCAGATGTCAATCACTTCCCAAAGAGCTCCATTCATGGCTGGAAAAGCCACAAATTGAACGATGACATACCCTTGATAGTGCTGGCAATGACAGGAGCTCTTTTACAGTCTTTCAGATAACAACAAAAACAGGTTTCCTCCACTTAGAAATAAACAATAAGAAGCAGCAATCTGAGTTTGAGTTGAGCTTATCTCGATAGATTGCCTGACGCAATTATATGTGCCTTGCTAAAGGTAGCCACAATTTGTTGCTAACACACTGCACATCACAGTTACAATGTAGGCTTTATATACAAGTTGGTTTTTTTAAAAAATATGAATATAGCAGTACACTACTTCTTCTAGAACCACCTGAAACATGCAATGTACGAGCTTAAAGGCAACCACCTTGTCTAGGGGTACTTTTACTTTCGAAGATGCCACTTCAGTAAATAAATAGCAATGGTGCCACTGCAAAAAAGCTAAAATTAATATTGTTTACATTATGAGTTGCATGAGAGAAAATGAGATTAATTTGTCTTTGAGTTAGCAAAACGATATTGAGAAAAATCAGGGTTTACCGAATGTAGCTGTGAGCAAATGAGCATTATAAAGCACATAGTAAAAGACCATGTGTTCACAAAAAGAAAAAAGAAAAAAAAAAAAAAAAAGGAATATTAGCATGTGTTCAAATAAAAACAACCTTGTCAAAAACAAACGTTGTTTATGGCTGAACACAGTTGAAAAATATTTCTAGCCATCACAGAATTGTTTTGGCCAGTCCTCTGCAAGGAATAACATGGGACAAAAAAACAGTAATACTGTTTTATAGATGATGATTGATAAAATTACATTAATTATTATCTGATGCAGTTGCCTGTAAAAGCATGGAATTGGATCTGATGACCCAGGAAATCCCTTCCATTTAATGTCTGTAATTAATGTTCTTAATTCTGCTAAAATCTCCTTCGTGCTAAGAGTGGGTATGATACTAGCAATGAGCTTCCTACAAGAATTCTACATTGTAAATAACACACACCGAGTTCACCTCAAAAACTGTGGCAAGAAACTACACTTCCGAGGACAAAAGCTCTACATTCAGATGGAAAAAGGAGTTAAAAAATCTTGAATCTATGCCTTTGTGTTTATCTGTAGGATACAGCAATCACAGAGCCAAGCTATGTTAAAAAAAAAAACAAAAAAACCAACCAAACAAACAAACAAAAAAAACCTAACCACTAAAATGAGAAAACTGCAGGGATTTTTGGAGATAACTAGATTATATTATAGTAACCTTCTGGCATTATATAATAGTACCTCTCTGTTGCCTTTCATTGTTACAATGATTCATGTTTCAGAGTCAGAGAAGAAAGGGAATATAGAAGAACTAAGCTTTGAACACACATGTAAAATTAAAACAGTCAAATGGTATGGAAAAATACTAGGATCTCCACCTTTTTCCTCCTCTGTATAATCATCCATGTCCATGTAAATGCCATTTTTTTCTACAATATTACTTTGTGTTTGTGAAATGTATTACAGTCCACTACTTCTTGCACCCACCCCCGCAGAAAAGCACCTTAACAATGCGTACACTTAATGTTCTTGCATTTTAGGGGCATAACACCTACTGCTTCTAGTAAAGTAATGAAAGGCAAATTCCGCCACAATAAGTCTGTAGTTCTAGGCAGTATATAACATCATGCTAATAACAACATGCTCAATAACTGTTACAGAAATATTAACATCTGAAGTCCTTTCAGCGACTTATCTTCAATGGTTCTGCCATTTCTTCACCCATTCCTAACTCTACGTCCCCATGTTTTCTCAGAGACAAGCAACACTAAACTGCGACAGACCTGCTGCTCACACACCAGAAAAATTGTTTCCTAAGTAACAGTATCTACATTCTGGGAAAGATCTCTCACCTGTCAGTTTTTAATGGTTCAGGAGGCCTGTAAAATAGAATTCTGTGTTATATATCTTGTCCAAATTTATCAGCAGTGTATACTGGCTGCATTCTTTACTTGAGGAAAACAGGCATAGTAATTGCATACAAATGGCTTCACCGCTGAGAGCTTGCTCTGTATGACAATTTGCACTTGTATTCATTAGAGGTTTTCATTACTCTCTGACTACTGGTCATACTGCCTTGTCTTCCTAAACATAAGAAGAAAACAACACAGAACACATTTGTGTTTCCTACATATAAACTCATAAGTTTAGCACTAGACTGCCCAGGTTAAAGAAAATACATTTATCTTTCAGCTTCATTAAGCTCTCAGCTTCAGGTATCTCAGTATTTATTATGCAGTCCTCACGTTGTTTTGCATTAAAAATGACAGAAACTGTAATTAGAATCTGCTTAAAATCACTGATAGGGTTTTATTTTTCTGTTTCTTGTATGAAGTGACAGAATCCTACATACAGGTTTTACCTTTCTGGTTTTACAGAGGAAAGTTACTGAAAACCTTCTATGTTAACCATTTCCACACTGCATTCTGCATTTCTTACTCTTCAACCATAAAATTAAACAATTTTGTTTGAAAATAACTAAGATTCCCCCAAAATACAAATTCTGAATAATAAAGTAAATAATAATGAAGTAAATAATAAAGTAAATAATAAAATGCAATTTAGCTATTTTTCTTAAACATAATGACAAGATGTTATGTCACCCGAAGCATTTCCTCATGAAAAGGTCATGTACAAGTACTTCACGTTAATTTTCCACATGACAATATAAACCTTGGTTAAAAATTCAGCAAACATTCAGAATCAGCAGGCGTCCACAATGTAAACACGGTAGAAGTAAACCACTGAGAAGACTCGGATCTCTGTTCTGTAAAACAGGTGAGAATTCCTCTTAAAATCCTTTAACTTACCAGGAGATGCACAGGGCTTGCTGCACTGGTAGTCTACAGTTCAAAAGTCATCTCTGCTATATTATTTACCTTCTTTTGCACTTAAAAATCCTCATTAAGGAGCAAGACCTCATAACCTCAACCACAGGAAAATACAATTCCTTGTATATAGGTGAAAGGGCCCTACTTCTTTAGCTTTTAATCTCCAAAGAAACTTACATTTAAGATTCCTGTATCTAGTGCATCACAACCACTAAAATTTTCATTACTCTTAACATACATATATATTGTGTACTATAGCACCAGAGCTGTCTAAAGTAACTCCTAATGAACCAGTACATATATATATAGGAGTGTATAAACTCAAAAAGCAACATAGCTGTATCAGCCTAATGCAGCAGCGGCATTCCGCTTCTTTGCTGGGAACTCCACTGTGTTCAATTCTGAAGCCTGAATTGTTTCTCATACATTGGTGACATTGGAGTATGTCTATTTCCAGAAGTAAAAGCTCCAGGGCACCTACATTTCTACTGTTGAACCTACCTTAAACTACACTGCTGCAGGCAGCACGGAGAAGGTCAGTATCCATGCCCAAAAAAATTCACACACTAGACCTTCTTCTGTATCTCTCATTGATCCCTATGTTCTGCATGTGAACAGTTGCACACAAAAGACCAAAGAAAGCTGCTTCCACCCTCGGTATCACTACCCACAGCATCTGCCTGGAATGATGGTGACTCAGATTGACATTTTCTTTCAAACTGTTGATAAAACAACCACCAAAACATAGATCAAATCCCTCTTATAGGACAGCTCTTTTTTAAAGTAATAAATATTGATTGGTGCAAAAAGTCTTCCAAATAGAGACCAAAGAAACTACAGAATTGCCTCCATGAGCTCACTCAAAATTTAAGCCTTTAATATAAACTGAGCAATGATCTGTATGAAACAGAAATTAGCAGATGAGTAGGAAAGCAGGATTTGCAGCTTCTATTACTTTGCTGTGATGCGGCACTACTAAAGTGCATGAAAGCCTTCTCCGACAAATGTCTACATTGTGCTCAAAACATATATATGTATAGACACACACACACAAGCCCCTAATTCAGTATGATAAATGTAAAAGTCAACAGCACTGATATTCAGGTTCAGAATCCTCTATTACAATTGTCCAAAAATTACTGAAATCGGTTATCAGCAAAGACTGGTCTTCAGAGAACCATGTTATATCTAGTAATATCTAAAAATAGTACTTAACTAAGACTGAATCACCGAATGTGAAACCAAATTATTTTCCTTATACATATCCAAAATGAGCCATTTCAATACTATTATTTTTTGCCCACCCTGCCCATTACACAGAACACATCAGTGTACTATAAAATTAAAGGCAAAAGAAAAATGAAAATAAAATGTGAACAGCTGTGATGCATTTGCTCTAATTTTAGGTAATTTTCTTTTATCCTCAGCTAGGTTAGATGTCACCCTACGTGATAAGGCAGTAATGTCAGAAATTAACTTGCTCTACAGTGTACTTCAAACTCCTCTCTGTTTTTGACAAATGGAATAATTACAAATGGAATAAAAATGTCCATGAGACATGACTGATAACTGCTATTTCTGTGCATGTTTCTCTGCCTTTATCCTAGTCTGTGTTCCCCTGCAGACACCACTGCACAGAATTCTTTCACAGACTGGAAAACACAGAAATCCACAACTGTAGGGATTTCAAGGCTCAGAAGGCCCAGCGTGTAGGATAATTTCTCTTGGTGAGGCGCTCTTTCATGTTATGTGGGCAATGTGCTCTAAAACAATGTGCTCTAAAATCTAAAATGATTCCGAACTGAATGATGAAAAAGCATTAAAATTACATTTAACATTATGATAAAAGACGGATTGCGAAACTGAGGCTACGACACAGAATACACTAACTTAGCTACCTGAGTAACCAGAAGTTACAACAAAAATTAGTGTCTTCTACCTTTCCTGTCTTCAGGGTTTTGTAAGTAATTGCCTTTTACAATGGATCTGTGTTCTAAGAAAATGTGGGTTATGTTCCAGAAGGACTCTTTTAGCGCTCAACTGACAGGCTAAGAGGCAACACTAAGAAAGGGCAAACAAAGCAAACAAAACTTTTCCCCATTATTTTCCCCTGTCAGGAGAGACATGGAACTCGTACAGCTACAAAGGTAGAATATTCAAAATACACTGTTAAATAGGTAACAATTAATTTACATGGATAATTTAGTGATTATTTATGGTGCCTCAAAAATATTTAAACACGAGATATTACATGTTACTGAAGTTTTTACCAGTCAGATCTGGTATACAACAATTCTACTTAGCAACAGCATGCCTCTCTTTTTTCGTCATAAGAAGATAAGTATTGGAAGAGATAAAGCTTCAGAAGTGCACTCTACATAAAAAAAAAAAACAAAACAAAACAAAAACAAACATTTAAAACCTATAAAGAGATGTACACAATCACGATTATTTCTTACAAACCTCAGCCATGAATGTGACAAGCATGTTTAAAGCTTTGAGTTTTCCATTGCAACCATCACACAAAGGAAAAAGGAGCTTGTGAAGAATTACACCATACAAATTTTGTAATATTTTCAATAAAGGATGATGCTTATGCCGTGAGATGTATAAACCAATGCCAGCTTCCTTCATTATTCACCGATTCCTTGGTGTGACCTAAGATGGTACAGCAAATCAGCTGAGCATATACCTAACATTTTGGGGGTTCAGGATCTGTTGATAACTGTGGTGACCCTACTCAAGATCAGACCTTCTCACACTCAGGATCAGCACTTCTGTTCCTCCTGACAGTATCCAGAGGCAGTATCAATAGAGCACAGGAAGTCCTTAAGCCCTAAGAAAAGCAAAAAAAGCAAAAGGAATAAATCCCTTCCTCTCCCTAACTCAATGCATTCAGCAGATGGTCAGAGCACACCACCACAGACATAGCTGAGAAACAATCATCCAGCCCCACTCTTCCTTTCCTTATACATGTCTATCAGAAACAAAAAAGTACAAAAAACCCCCTTATTTCCTTCCAGTGAGCCACAGACGTGATTATTATTGAATCAATGACAGCTGGCATCAGACATCAAATCAGTAATGCTTACGTTATTAAACAACTTAATATACACATGCTGACAAGGTGCAAAAGCCCTTTCTCTCCTTACTGTGCTTTTCTTCCACGTAACATGCTGACAAAATGGGAATAAATAGAATTTTTTTTTTTCATTCATCATAAAAGAAACTATAAGGAAATGCTAACGATATACCTTGATATTAACTAAGAATACCACTCAGCTATCATATTCACTGTCTTTTAAGAAAACAAAAACATGTAAAAATATTTGAAATATATATAATGTAATACTCCAGGATATATCATATTCAGCAATTAAATGAAAAAGCAAACAAAATTATCCCTCCCTCTTTTTTATTTCTCAGATGACAAAAACAACTAATTAGATCCCTAATCAAAAATGAACACTTGGTGACTACCAGAAAGCTTTGATATTCAAATATTGCAGCATTTTGCATACAGTTTCTGTATAGCTAGCTCTGTTCCTCTTTCATTTACCCAAGAAATGAAAGTGTGAAATAAATATTAATAAATTTTCATGGAAAAAAAAAAAAACAAAAACCAACAACTTGAATTAGGAGAAGCTAGAGAACACAGGGCAAACTCTTTTTCTTTTTTTTTTTTTTTTTTTTTTTTGGGGGGGGGGGTAAAATCACCAATTTAACTCCAAAATTGTAAACTAAAAAAAAACCCCACAACCAAAACTATGCTTATTGTTTTCATATGAAAATGCCTTAAAATCACTGCTGACTACAGTAAATATTTAATAACCATATCATCAGTGTGACTGTAGTTTCTGTGCACACAATTCTTCCTGGGAAAATAAATGGAGAATATATCCAATCAACACTTTCTGGACTACAGAGAGTAAACATCAGTTTTAAAGGAAGGGAAATTAATGCTCTAAAACAAGAGCATAAATCTCATGAAAATATTAAACACTTCTAGAGATCACATTAGACCTATAAACACATGAAAAAAAAATCTTTTCTTCTAAGTCATATATAGTCATTTCTTATTATGCAAGCTACAGACAAATTTTTAGGAGTCTTTCTGGAGATTGGATAACAAAGGATAGATGAGTGAAATAAAAAGTATCTTTAACAGAAAAATAAATCATTCCATTTACAAGTCACACCAGTTCTCCTTTCCTAATTAAAATATTCTGGTTTTATTCACCTAAGGCAGCTTAGAATTTACAGACTGAATAAGAATTGTATGTTAACTGCAAGTTCATGACAAAATACAGTTTTTAGGAGTAAGCATACCTGGAAAAAGGAAGGAAAGAAATATTCACAAACATTTCTAGTCTTGTTTTTCCTAAAGTCTCCATTCATTTCATTCAGACATGCTGAGGATTTAGACCATGACCTGAAAACAAAATTTCTTACCAATTTACCCAGACCTCTCACTCAACTGAAAAAAGTTTAATCTGACTGAACAGTGCAGATTTGTTTTTACAAATTTGTCAATCTGTGTTGCAAATTATAGCGGGGTTCTTTGGTTTGGTTTTGTTTGGTTGTTTTGTTTTTTTTTAAGAGAGGGTGTTTTGGGGATGGGGGGATTGTACAGTTTTCTTAAGTAAGACAAAATATTCTAGATTGATTTAATACCATATTTTTCAAGAGTTACGACATTTTATACATTTACTAAAAAGACTGATATTATAAATTTTCACTGAAAACTAATATTCAATACATAATTTCATATTGCTGTTAACCAGAAAGTTGACTAAAAGTTGGGGGAGAGGGGGGTGTCATTACTTTTCTATCTATTTTTTTTGACAGGGAGAGAAGAAAATAAGACAGGTCAACACTGTTTTCCAAAAGTGTGTAAAGTAAGCCTTCATATTCAGGTATGCCATTCCCTTGGATTTAAGTCAGGTGTACGTGTTTCACAATAGATCCATCTCCAAAGGCAGTGCTTGAAACAAACCAACAAATACATAAACAGAAAAGACTGCTGATACTTTCTTTGCTAAATTTTTTATCCATGCCCTAAAAGTCAAGAGTGTTATGTGATACAGTATTAAAAAAGATTGTACTTTGAGGATCATAGTCTTCTTCAGTTCTTTCTGGCACAATTCTTTTTGACCTGGGGGTGGGGTGTCAATACCAGGGGTCAATGCAAGTGACCACAATTTTGCTCCTCTCATCAAAAGCAGACTTTAACAGAGTCAGAAACCAGGAAGCTCTGCCCTTAAATCACAGGTTTTATTATAATAGAGCACCATATTGTGAAAGAATACCATCTGTATTCAGCTGCATTTTTCATTTGCCTGGCTAATAAGTATAAATCCCAAACTTCCAGTATTGATCTTGTCCTCAACGTGGATTAAGAAACTGTAATGCCCTCCTCAAACTGCTATTTGATCTGCCAGAAGCAGATCAAGATAAACTCAGAGGTCAGCACAACAGAAATCGGGATGAGTGAAACAATGCTGCTCTATGTTTCACGCCAAAAGCATCAGAGTCATATCCCCCCTCCCCACCACTTCCTTGATATATTCTGTATGTACTTGCTTTACTCTTCCTACCTTTCCTCCCCATCCCTTCTATCCCAATATTACTTCCATTTTTTCTTTGCCCTTATTCATGTCTCTGTTTGCTATTTATTTCCCAGTTTCCATCCTCACCAGCACATAACCTTGCTAAGGAGTGGATTAAATGAGGGATAGCAAGCTGCTGTCTAATTTTAATGTTCTCAAAATAATTTCTGAAATTTATCAAATAAAAATCAATCTAGTTTTGCTTAACAGAATACTGCCTACATGTTTTAAGTGGCAAGTGATATACTCTTAGAAAATAAAGGACAAAATCTTCCATTTCTGCGAACTGGCAGAAACAGGCAAATGCTTTTTTCTCAGTCACACATGCAAACGATTTTTCCCAGTTTGTATTGATCTCACAAGCACAGACAAAAATGTAGTTAAAGTACGCAGAACTTACAACTTAAAAAACTTAAAACATGCAGAAAACAAGTGACCACAAGATCAAGTAGAATAGAATAGTTCCAGTTGGAAGGGACAACAATAATCTAATCCAAAAATAGTACATTAATAGCATATTCAATACATGATAACAAGGAAAATCTACGGTTTCCAAATCTCAGAAATTTGCATAAAGAACTCTATTAGATGATTTTAGCAAAGGCAACTAACCCATTTATACTCACTTTTCTCTCCCTTGCTCATTATTTCTGTCAAAGACCTATATCAACATCAAAATTATCAGAATGGGAGAGTATCACTTCCATAATTATTTATTTGGAAAAAATAAAGGTGAGTTGACAGTAAAGTGACTACAGTAAGTTAGCAGGAAATTTAAAATATCCAATAGAGAGAGAGACCTTTCCAATTTAGTCTTGGCAAGAGTAGATTAAAATATGTTTTCTTCTTTAATTTCTTAACCCATGTACTTTTTATTAACTTTTATTCCTATCTCAGCTATTCTAGATGTTTGAATAAATACTATTCACTTTTCTTTAACTCATTTGAAAGTAATTACAGCTAGCAAACAACAAAGTGGTTCTTAAGGATGCGTGTAGAAAATTTATGAATGAGATGGATCAAGCACTACAGTTCCCACAGCATTTAGGGGGGACTGTAAAGGTAAAAAGATGTGTGATGTTATATGGACCAATGGGACTCACTAGTATGAGCCAAGTATCAGAAGGTCTAAATGAATCATAATTTTAAATTTTTTAAATCCAAAACTGAGGCCTTTTTTCTGCCAGTAATATGTAGTATCAAAAGGAAGTTTCAGACATGAAGTTTTACATTAAAAACACTTATAAAAATCAGTTTTTAATCACAAATGAAGTTATCTGAAAAATGAATCCCAAATCTTCTGAAACAGCCTCTAAAAAAACAGTCCTTTCAACTTTTTCTGTCTCATATTCATGTTTAGAGATCAAAGCAGAAATTGTGAGATAATCCTAAAGTATCCCGACACAAAGCCTTTTTCAGTCTTCCACATAACTCATCTGCAAATTTCTTAAGTATACACATGCCCTAGAGTTTTCTGGGTAAATTCAAAAGTGTCAATAAAATACTAGCAGCCAAATTCTCCTAACAAAGTGTAATTAATAGAAATATGGCATTTGGCTGCAAAAGTATACTTTTTTTCCCCCTCAATGAACACACTATGGTCCCAAGTGTTTTGAGTATACTGCAACACTGCTAAATAGCTGAACAGATAACATCAGCCAATAATGTAATAGAAGAACAGTTGCCAAGAGATTGTGGGAACTGTTCACAAAGGAAGTCATTAAAGCAGTACTATTCAGGATGTATTTTCATATTAAAATATTTAAAAATGGCTAGTGACACGGATGTCAAGATTTTAAAATACTGGGGCAGGTACAGCACAGAACTTCAGATCACTGAAGTCCCATCAGACTAAATGTGAGGGAGAGAAAAAAAAATGTAAGCTACAATGAGGAAATAGTTAGGACACATATCTTAAGCAAATCTCAAGGAAGAGTTCAGGTAACAATTTGCAAAGAATTTTCCTGAAGCATTTGACTGTTCTCTAAAAGAAACACTGAACAAGTTAAAAAGCCTCTAATTTCTTAACTCTCTTTGGAGTTGGAAGGATCTTCAAGCGTTAAAAACAATTAATGTATAAGTAATTTATCATTATGAGCAGGAATTATACTCCTTAAAGTGAGACATACTGAGGCAGAAAACCGCACAATATGAGGTCCTGTGCAAAACAACGTTATGGATGAACCCAAGCTGCCCAAGAAGCTGTGTGGATCGGCACTGATTTGGCAGCATGTACACCACTTGCTTCCTAAGAGATCTAATTCTAACATATTCTCACTTACTGCATATTCAATGTATTTCTTACCTCACTTTCCTACCACTTGATTGCACACAAAAGACTGAAGATCATGTCAACCTGGGGGAAAAAAAATAAAAATAATTTTTAAAAAGTTTATTTCACAGTTACATTCAAATCCACTGCAAGACAAAAAAGGCTTTAGATCAACACCTATATGAAGAATGGTGTTTCTGTAAAAGGTCTGCATGAGACTGATTCCCAGTGCAGTGATTTTCCTGGCTAGAGTCAGTTCAATAGATACATGACTGGGGGAATTTCCTTACTTCAGAAGAATAAGCTGATCTGAAAAAGCAGCATTTAAATATCTGCCCACAGATGATAAAATCAGAAAAGTCTTTGAAGAGCTCCTTTATACATTCTGTTATTGATAAACAAATGTTATTCACAAGAAGGTGGCTAAGGCATTCCCATTATGTATAAAGTAGATATTATTATTATAAACTAAATGAACACCACCATAGCTGCAAAAAGTTTCTCTGATAATGAAATAAACATAAAGACCATATCCTTCTATGAAGCACAGAAGGTTACAAAAGTAGTGATTTTTACACATTTTGGAGATAAACTATTCACTGACTAGAGCTGAAAACTTTCCAATACATTTGCTGGGAGATAGATTTTGCATGGGGATTTAAAAATGCAGAAACTGGAAATGATGCAAAACCCGTATTTCATACAATCATGGAGATGGTGCCAAGTCTAGTAGTTCTGACAGAGACTGAGTAAATTACAATTAATTGCTTTTTAAGGGAGGAAAAAAAAAAAAAAGAAAAGCTGCGTTCTTTATTTTAAGTTTCTCAGAGTATTCTAAATATAAAGTGAAGATTTTCTTTCTGTTTATCTGCTGGCTCTAAAACAGGAAACTATCTTAGAGTAAAAGTAAAATTACATATTTAAACCATTTAAAGTTGATATATGTCTAAGATTAGTGTTATATAAATCAGGATACACTTATTAACATCAATATTAAATATGAGACTGACATTTCTTCAGCCACATGCATGCAAAGTATTATACATGGATGTCACTCCCTAAAATATAAAACTATACACAAGCTCTTTAACTGAAGTTGCACAAATAACCAAAACCACACTGATTTTAGTAGTGAGTATCAGAAATTGTAGCTATCATTTAACTGAGCTTAGCAAAACGGGGCGGGGGGGAAGGGACGGGACGGGGACGGACACGACAGATGACAACAACCCAAAAAAAACCCCAAAAACTGTCAGTCTGAACTGGGTTTAAATTTCAAAAATGTTGAAATCTGTCTAGAACTCTTACACTTGATACAGACTTTGCAAACTTCTTTCCACCAGCCCCAGACAAATCAGTGTCGTTTAAACCTAGGCTTTTCCATTCTAGACTGGCTTCAAGAAGTTACCACATCTTCCACCTAATGTGGAGGAAATCTGTGTTGAGAGCCGCAATTTGGTTCAGCATAACAATCAGTTGTTTCAACACAATTTGGTAAAAATATGAGCAACTAGAATATTTATGAAATGTTAGTTTCTTGAGTGTGACTATGAATAGTCTGCAAAATAATGCACACAACAAACTCTTCTGAAACTATAACTATGGAATTTGTTTGTTACACTTAAAGAATAATTAGGACTGCCATAAATAACATGCTAATAAATCTGAACCTTACAAAAGAGGTACAGTGCAATGTGTTTTGGCCTTGCAGGTGAATGAAAAAAAAGTCTCAATATAATGTATTCAAATCAGAATATACTATTATTTGTTTTATTCCTCTTAGGCATCAGCATAGTATCAGCAGGAAGAGAAGTCAAAGTTCTCCAGTGAATTAGCTGCAGAAGAGTCAACAAATTACTGGACATTTGTTCGAGATAAGATGAGCAGGGATTTAAGCCACTGTTCTACTGATTTGTTGACAGACTTAAAATACCTTCAAACTAAAACCACTTACGCTTCTTTGTAATTATTCCCAGTCTCCTCAAGTATTGCACTATATTCATTACAGTGGAAGTTGTAGTCTTCCATGCAGTACAAAGAACAAATAAATTTATATATGAATGACAGTACTAAGCATGAATATTTGAATTTTTATACACATGCAAATGGATAAATGCAGGAAACAATAAATTCTAGAGATAATTATTTGTCACTGAATACAAATATTTTAAAATTACACACATACAGGAAAATTCAGCAGTCTACCATCTGAAAAAGAGCATAGTCTTATGCAAGCTGAGACACAAACACTAAACAAAAATAGGTTCCATTTGTTGGGCATTTCCTATCCTGCAATTTTAGAATCAAGTGAAATGATATCGGCAGTTTAAGCTGTATTTTACTCCTTCAGCTACTTAAATTCTTCTGGATTCAAGGACACAAATATTATCAAAAAACAAGAGAAGACTGTGCATGTTGTTAACATAAGATTCTAGAGAGCGAACAGCTGTAGTTTTAGTGTCATGAAAGCTAAATTACACACTTTGTATTAATGACTTGGAATTATATCTAACATAAAAGTTTCCAGATGTCTTATTTCCTATTTTTGATATGATAATGAACCAAAATATGGTTTAATATTGAGTACAGCTATATTCAGCCATTCTTGTTTTCACATGAATAAGTTCCTGGTACTGAAGGTAACACGCAAATGGGTTCCTCATGAAGTGAATATATTCTTCCTGCCGAGCAAAGTGTCTGGTCACACAGAGCTCATTGCAGGATAATTGTCTAAAATGGTAAATTAATTATTCTTTGCTTGTTAGTTTACTTCTAGAAAAGCTTTTAGCACTTTCTGCATTGGTGAAAGATTCCTGGCTGACAATCCTGGAGAATAAAATTAAGAAGTGCAAATGTATGAATATGGTTTTATCACATCAAGGGACACTGCTAGAAAAAAAAGTTTACTTCTTGGCTTCTTTACAACTCTGTCAACAGAGAGGCTAATTAGTACTAATTACAGCAATGGTTTTACAGCATACATTCAAATAGACATTGTTCTGACCTTGCTGGTATTTATCAAGATTGGCCCTGTAACAGCAACTAAATGCTACTAGCAAGATCTCAGCTTTTCTAGATGTTATATGGACACACACAAAAAGGAGACCTTTTCCTCAGAGTTAATGATACTTATACATATATGTTAATGATACATGCATACACACACATACCAGAGACTAGTTACAAAACCACATTTGAGGAAGACTGAGGAAAAGAAAATATGAGTGGACAGAGCCAATGAACTTGATTTAAAGCAGAATTTTTCATACTGCGCTAAGACTAAGAACAAAATCTTAGTCTTCGATTTCTGATATTGTCTATACAAGCAGGAAACATTGAACTTCTCTCTTGCTTATCACTTTTTTGAGCATCTTTGCAGTCTTAAGTCAGAACTCTGTTAACTTTTGTAATAAAGCAGCAAACCTTGACACCATTCTGCTGCTCGCTCTCTGTTGACGCAAGACTTTAAGCTGCAAAGCAGCAAAGTATTTTTACTGATATGATGTAAACTACACATGAGCATGGATATACACCTAAGAAACTGAGAAATTGATGAACAAGTTCATTAAGACAGTATGGTACCTGGGAGCTGCTTAACATTGGGGAAACACTTCCAGAGGTTTCTGTATGTACCACTGACTTGCTATCACACTGGGGAAGTCAACACATCTCAAGGCTGAGAAGCACCATGCTGCAATCATGTAAGCTTGTTAACTGTGGTGCTGCTTTATATACTTAGCCAGCAGCAACTCTACCAGATTGCATTGCATTTTCTCACTGAAATGGACTGCAAATACTGTTCATCTTATTTCTTTTCCTTCCCTCACTATGCCTTTTGTGAGTAGATGATGCTCATATATCCCTGCTCCCCTAAGCCTAGGAATATATTTTTGTATTGATAATTGGAAAAAAGTAAAGATTGCAAGAGACAGACTGACAGTCTGACCTGTGCGTCAAAAATACCTCTCCAAGAGGCAGGCCACATGTGTCTAGATAGCAACTTCAAACCAGGTCATATCAGAAAATATTTTATCCTCGGATAGCAAGCAGGTTTCTGTACAACAGAGGAGAATAATGCTAAGTGAATGATTCCCAAAATGGCATTAGAGGATGAATTTTACTGATCTGCATAGAGATGATTTGTCGCACACTACTGAGTCTCTCTCATTCCAAGGCAGCTCTTGTCATTTTACTAATGTTCCTGTTCATGCAAGCACTTAGATTTTGGCATGTTATGACAGAGAATTAAAACTTGATGCTCAGCTGAAGAAGCTTAGTTCATGACATTGTAAGTATACAAATTCTTCCTCTTCTGTACACTGAAAATGAGGTGCCAAGGAAAGGGATTTGTGACATGCACTGAGAGGCGACATGCCTCTGCCCATCAACAGGAAAAACTGAAGAATAAGGAACAACTGAATGCCTGTACCTCTTGGGAATTTAGGAATCTCAGTGATCCAGAACATGACTCTGCTGTCTGGACTAAGGCATATTAGTTATTCTTGTATGCAAACAGTGACTGGCTTGCTTTTTTGTTTAATACATGAGTGATTTATCCACATTTTCTCAAGTTCTTATAACACTCTGCTAGAGAACATGAACAGCTGGGTTGATCTCTCTTCTCTGCCTTCCCCAGCTGAGACTGTATCTGCATGAGAGTTGTAGTCCTGGGAGAGTAAAAGAGCAGGTGCCAGTTTCTGTTCAGCAAAATGGTGACTCCTCTGGTAAAAGGGAGTTTAGCATTGTAGTTCTCCGTGGCATATCTACAGGTTTTGCATCACAGCATCACAGCATCCAGATCATCAGCAGCAGGAAGTCAAATTCTTTCTTTCCTGCAGAGGGACCTTTAACACCCACTTCAATGCCTTCATCCTCTCTTTAACCCTCTGAGTGGCAAGTTCCTTGTCAAGCAATGCCCAGCTAAGCAAGAAGTGCACACAACTTTCTGTGCACTTAAAAGCTGCTAGTTTGAATCTCCTCAAACTGAGGAAATCCTAAAATGCAGACCTCGCAGTTCCAGTAGTAAAAGTAGTATGCAAAACATTGAATGGATCCTCCCCTCTGGCCATGTTTTTTAGTGTACCCGATGCATGAACCAAATTAGAGTTTATAGGCATTACATCAGTCTTCTCTATGGTACCTAGCCCTAAAGTAGAAGATGGCTAAACTGAGCAGGGAAACCTAGACAGTGGCATTTCTGGACATGAATATAAAAGAAGGGCTTTAAATTCCTACAGTAAATTTACTAGCAAAAATACAAGTGCATATACTGTTCTGAGTGCCTTTTCAACAAAAGTTAGGGACATAAGTGTTGTCTAAATAAAAAATGGATACATAAAACCCATCATAGGATGACCCCAGGAAACAGATAAACGTAGACCCAGTCACTGGACACGGTAACTTCAACAACAGGCAGCAAATATCACACAAAATAAGGAAAGCAAGAGAACAACAAACCAAAGGAGGAGAAGGAAAAAAAACAAACAAAAAAAAAACCAAACCACACACCCACCCCAAACCACAACCCAGAACAGGTGAGCATCTGTTTTCTTGGATGAGAAACAGGAAGAGCTTACAATGAAACAGAACTAGGAGCAGAGCAATGGAAGGCAACAATGCAATGACACACTGAAAGAAACAGCTGTAAGAAGGCATCGTATAATTGGTGATACAACAGCTCAAGTCACCAGTTAGTTTCAAAGGCCAGTCTTCAGCCAGACAAGCCTAAGAGAAGGCTGACTGCAGATGAGTCTTGGGTGCAGAATCCAGTTTAGCACAAAAGGTCCAAAACAGCCTGGATTTGTCCTTCTGCAAATCTAGGCCTGAAAGTTTTAAAATAAATAAGTTTTTAAAGCCATACATTCTGAAATCAGAGAATTGCAAAAATTTTGGCTTCTGTTACAACAATAAAAACAATTTTTAGTCCAATTGGTTTGGAAATATGAACCAAGAGGTTCAAAAATTAAGAGACAAAAATAACTAACATTAAATGGATGTAAACATCATGAGTTAATACAATTAAATTCCTTGAGAAAAAAGGAGTTAAATACTCAAAGTTAAAAATACAGGTTTTCCTCATTGCTTTACCTGCTGCCACCACTCTACAAGCATCTGCCACAAAGCAGGAAAGGAAACAAAATCTATTCTCTGTGATCATTAAAACTAGTGATCAATGGCTCACAGCCACTGCAGGCAAGAAAATAAAGTCTAGAAGTGAAGAAAAGGAGCAAGCAAAGCATTAGGCAACTATGTACACTGGCAAAAGTCATCAGAATCATACAGAAGGGGAGGATAAGAAACTAATTTTCATAGTTTCTTATTATTTTTGTTTTGTTTCTTTTTTTTTAATTGAGTACCTAAAGGAAAGGTGACCGCGCTCTCTGCTGGAGGAGAAGAAAGGCAAGAAGGTCATACTTTTAAAATGCACAACACGCAAATTTAGTATCTGAGAACCTCAAATGTCCAAATTTCATTTTTTGAACTTGATGTCATATAGTACTTTGCAGTTCATGTTTGTGCAAGTTCCAAGAACATTCATGGCTCCTCACTGCAACAGGTACATGTTAGCACTAACCTCAGATAAAAGTCTCTCAAAATTTCACAGAAATGCTGTTTTTAAGGTTTCTCTACTGTATTAACCTCTGTAGAGGAAAACCCACCTAATTTTTTTTTTTTTTTTTTTTTGGATGAAGACTTTCTTCTTTGTGTTGTGTTGGAGAAGCTACCTGTCATCTCTCAAGTCAAAAAGGGATTTTGTTAGCAAACTAAAACATTCTGTCACACTCAAAAGGAAATGGACATTTGAGATGCTGGTAAGGACAGGAGCTGCCAGTCTGTCATCTCAAATCCTTGCCACTGAAGAAGTCTGTCAAATTTTAATATTTCTGCTAATTCAACCTTGGAATTTGACAATTGATCCATAGCCTTATCACGAAGTGACATATATTCACTTGATTATTCTATTCATTTTACTTGCAGTGAAAAAAAAAAAAAGCATTAGGGCTTTTTTTTTTTTTTTAAATCAAGCAGGTAAGTGCAGTGCTAGTAAACCACTGATGAGTAAGTACTGTCAAACTTGTCAGACAGCTCCTATGAATAATATTTAACAGTTTGACACTAATGTGCTTCAGTTTGAATGATACTGTGTGGAGTTAGCATCTGAATACTAATGGTTGCAATCCTACGCTGGATACATAATTAGAAGTTTGCCACACAGGGTAAGAAAACAAGCATTTAAAAGAGCATAGCTTGACATCAGTACATAAAACCAACAGACAGAACGAATGATTTTACACTAAATAACACCAAGCACGCAGGAGGATTAAAATGAAAAGGTGTTTTTCAAAATTTTAAAAAAGAAAATGTCAATTTTATTTTTCATTTCCAATAGCCACCACAGTCTCAATGCTTTCTTTCCAGCATTCTACATCAGTAAGGATGTCCCTCAGGACACAAAACAAGCATACTGAATAGATCCAAACACACATTTGTGCTCCAGCAAGTTACAACACAAAATAATTTCTTCTTCTCTACTTATTCTTCACTTCCATTAATACAGTACTTCACCTGGGTTACAAGACATCTAACAACAGCACATATGCTAAACTCAAATTTTTAGATGTCATGTACTCCACTGCGTCCACAGATTTTAATTCATATTTAAACTGAAAACTGAACAGTCACATACTTTACATACCTTAAACTTGAATGCATTGTAGTACCTTTACTTTAGGCGTTCAGAGACTGTAAGGCAGTTCTGAAGTCCATTATCAGAGAGCAAGATGGGAAGGGATGGGAAGGGACTGGAAATAAATATCTGCATCCTCATATACTACTGCTCCACAGAAAATAGTTGCATAAAGCTATCAGAAGTGATTTGGGACAAACAAAAGTTTATGTGGGTTATTCATAGTCAGCAGACCCAACCCTACAATATAAGATACAGATACTCATGTAGATTTTCATACTAAAAATAGACAATGGCTGTATACACAGACCATATGTGGTTAGCAAATATTTACGCTGTCAGCTTTACAGTGTGGTACTCCATACCAAGTTCTGGAGTTCTGACAAAATGTATACCTGAAACATTTACATTGAGAAAATGAGTTTAAACAGAGTCAATATTATATTAACAATCCAGACAGATGCTCTTGGAATGACAAAAGTAAACTGAGGGTATGTTCTGTTATTGGGAACTCCCAAAGCAGGTGACTCATACAATATACAGTTGGCTAAACTACCTACTAAGATTTTTTGGACTACAAGACCATACAACCAGGAAAGATGCACAGATTTCTGCACAGAGAAAGTCACAGCAAGAACATAATTCAAAGATATGGGGGGCAGGGCAATCTGTTGAAGAAAAAGCATTCATCAGTGGGCTGCTGTGCCCACAAATAAAGAATTGTAGCACCGGGACCTACATTGACAAGTTAAAAGTGAGCAGAAACTAGACATCATCAATGTAAGCCCAGAAAGTGAGGCAAAACGACATATAGATGGGGTTAGCTTCTAAATTTGGGAGAAAAATGTGGTTTTATTCCATGAACTCGGAATTAAAGTGGTGCCCATATAAAATGTAAAGATTTCATACAGCTGTTTAATTCTGCTGGCATTGAACTCCACTGGAAAACAAATTATTGTCTCTAGGCACTAGCACCACTGTTTGCAGGCCTAATTAAAAATCCCCATAATAGCATCAAAGATGGGGAAAGATTTTTAAGATGTGAGCAATCTAGAGAGGGCTTTACAAAGAAGAGAAATTGTGTTTTCAATCAGGGAGAATGTAGACTTGTGCTACGGCAGCCAATAAAGTTCCTCAATAATAAAAAGAAAGGCCCTGCAGAAACACTGCAGATCAAAAGAGACTAAGATGACAAAACATGAAACTATGGAAAAAAGACACAGAGCAGATGTTGACTGGTAACTTAAGCTCTTGAAATCTCTAAAGCACAACTGAGATGTCCCAAGATATTTTATGTGTGAATATTTATGGACCATAGGTTCTATGAACAAAACTCCCGGTTGCAGTGTGCAGTTACACTTATAAGTTTTCATACAGACTTCTCATCTTATGAGATGATGAAGCTTGAAGCAAATTCTGTATTCTCATTAGATTAATTAAATTCTTTGTATGAAGCATGAACTGTATTCAGAGAGGCTTTTAAAACAGAGATATCAATGGACTTCCCAATAAAATGCCATAGAACCAGCATGATGCCATCACATTTTGTGCTTCACATGCCCAATACAACTAGAACAACTAGGTGATGATACATCTGACAGCTGAACACCAAGTCCACTGAATGGTAACAAAGCTTCTCAGAGAAGCCTTTTTTTAAACTTTTATGCTTGTAGAAAAGCCCACAGTGACACCTGGAAAGAGTGTAATATATGTAATATGACTCCAAAGTAGAACTATCTGCAACTGAATTTCCTGTCTTATAACACCCATTGCAAAATGAAAAAAAATTAAAAAAAAAAAAAAAAATCAATCTTGAAATTGTTTTACTTGGTAAGTAAAAACAATTTTAAAATGTCTTTTTTAATCAGTTACTTTAAAAAAAGACAAGTTTTTAATCACTGAGCATGCAACTATAGCTTACACTTGTGTTTCAATAACAGGCTTAAACTGCTCTGTCTAGATATTAGTACATAATTCTTAAAACTACTGACATTTAAACCTATTATATCAGTTTAGTGTAGTTTTATTCTTCCAGGATATTGCAAAAAGACAAAAAATGGTATCTTCTCATATGATTTTATCACGAGTCTGACAGTATTTGAAGTATCTTTAAAAGTTCCTGTTCTTTAAGGGCTAGGCAGGTGATGACACAAAATTTTGCCAAATGCCAGCATTTTCATGTTATCCTAGTTTTGCAGGCAGGTGCCCTATAAATGCTCAAGACAAAGATTCAAATGGAAAGAACTGCAAAGCATACCTCATATAATGATCTGCAATACTACTATCAATGTAGGCACAACAGCACATTAAAAAAAACCCTTCTCCAAGCTGCTTGTCAGCTATCTACATGATTCAAAATGCCAGACTGATCTCACCGGATTTTAACCATTTAAATTTTTGGCAGTTATTCTAAACTAGTCATGTGGGCTTCTTCCAGAGTCAAAGGAGAAAAAAAAAAAAAAATGGAAGCACCAAACAGAAATTCCTCTCATACTAAATATTCGTTCCATCCATACTGAGTAACAGTATGGGATAAAGACCTTTCTGGGACTGCCTATCCCTTCTCCAGTTGCCAGGGGGATTACAGGATCACAGAACTACTGAGGCTGGAATGGACCTCTTGAGATCATCTAGTCCAACCCCACCATGCAAGCAGGGTCCACTAAAGCTGGTTAGTTAGGACAGTGTCTAGTCAGGTTTTCAAAATGTCAACAGAGACTTCACAACTCTGGACAACATGTTCCAGTGTTTGATCACCCTCACAGTGAATTTCTTGATAATAAAAACCAACTGTATAATTTATAAGGGGTTAAAGTTAGGTGATGTGCATTCCATCCTTAGTCACTTGTTTGATACCAAACAGATTAGCTTCCATGCTAGCTACAGAATCATTCCCTTTTCTCTAGGCCTAACTTTCTAGAAGAGTACACTGTTTCACACAAACTTCTCAAAGCACTGAAAGCAGCCTGAACCATAAATTGCCAGGAGAAGTTAAGTCTATAGCTCTATTACCAAAGCAACATGTCCTGCTTTTATCTTTCAAGAATGTGTCTCGAGAATAAATTTATCAGAAGAAAACACATATATTAGTATTAGGAACCAAAACATTGGCTTTTTTTCCCTGCAGTTCTTAAAGTAAGCTAGTTACCAAGCTGAGAGCAGGTACCTGGGAACATGTATTCATCTTCTCATTCTCTTTGACCCTGGTAGAGAAGCAGAGTCCTCATCAAGGACCTACAGTCTCTATTCTGACTACACTCTAGTGAAAACTTCATTATCCTGAGATTATTCTTATCACAATCTTGGCATCACTCGAGTAATATAGAGAACTAATGAAACTACTCCTGAGAATTTACTGTGAATCCTTAACTGTTTCGATGCACATTCAGCCTTTAGATTAAATAATCGATCATCACTGAATTAGATTATCAGACTGAGGAACACACGTAACATACTAAAACCTACCCTTATTCTTTCCTACTCCCTTTACCCCTTTTTCTCCAGTCCACAATTCCATCATCAGCAGGCACTACGGAGATGGACTTGCCCTTTTTTTTTTTAAATTAACACATTTATGGAGTGCTTCTAAACACGCCATTCTAAGTTCACCTACTGCCATGTTGCCATGGACACTCCATGAAGCTACTAGCTATTTTTCTCATCTTTCTCTAAACTGCGACAAAGGATAATCAATTATTGGGTACCATAAACCTCTACTGCGCATCAGCTTTGCAGGGAGGCACCCAAAATTTTCACCATACCAAATGGGACAACAGATTGCCTGGGTAATCTTCATTAGGTCTCTTATTGCACATCAGTTATTGTACAGCTTTTGCCGATTTATTGGACTATCAAGGAGGTTTGCCTCACTGAGGTGCAGAGTGAATTGTACACTCCACTACTCAGCTTCTATTCAGTATTATCCCCCTCCAAGCCCTGTCCCCACCCCAATGTCTTTAATGACCTCATTACCTTGTCCAAGGTACCCAAGCCTCCCCTTAACTCCAAACATTTCTGACTCTCAGGTGCAGTGTCTCCTGTACTCCCAATTCATTCTCTTTTCCGTCTCCATGAATCATGCAGCTTCTTCCCCATTATCATCAGCTAGACACTAGGAACAGGCACTTGTCATGCAATCCTAACCACACCTGGACAGAACAAAGACTCTTCATCATCTGTATCATTTCTTCATTGATGAGTATCAAAGGTCTGCTGCCACAAAGAGGTATGGAGCACTTCTCAAAAACTAAACCAAAAAAAAAAAAAGAGTATTTTCAACAATAGATTTGTTGAGCTATTTTAACAAAACAATATGCCAATACCCCTCCTAAGGTAAAAATCAATTATTTTAGTTATTTAAAACAATATTTGCTCAAATAATAGATATAGACTAATCATCCTCCTTAACAGTTTAGAAAAATTCTTGTGCAATACTTTAACAAAAGTACTAAGGACAGTTATCATTATTTAATGACTCATACTGGTCGAGTTGCCAATGCAAAAATGAGAATAGCTCAATCAAATAGATAAAAATGTCAAGATACACCCAACCCATTCATTTATTAGATTTGTCTCAAGTTTTAAAATTATAGGCAGTGAAACATCATCATTTATTTGTTTATAATTAACTGAAACTGAGTCTGTTCAGATCAGTAAGCAGACTTACCCTAACTCTAGAATACATTTTTAAAAGTTGCTTTCCTTTCTTCCCAAGTAAGCATCTATCAAACTCAGCATACATAATTAATCTCTTCTGCTTTCCTCTAAATGCTACCCCTTAAAACACCAATTTCTCCTTGCAGAGAAAGCAGACAATGCTCACCAGCTTCTCTAAGTGAAAAGAGGGAATCTTTGCCCAAACACACACTCCATTTTTATGAGCAATCTTCAAAGATAAATGACGGTTTGTTATTGACTCTGGTTCATGTTCAAAGACTCTTCCTGTTACATCCTTTGGGCTTTACATCATAAAGATGAAGAGTTCACAATAAACCCATCCAAAGCAGGCAGCCAAGTACAATCAGGTTGTGATTGCATAATCCATGTAGTACTGGATCACACAGCAGTATAAATACAATCAAGATCAGATGTGAGAAGAGGATTAAATTTCTCTGAAAACTGCCAGAACAGATGACATGGAGTTTATGCCAACTTTATGCCACTTTCATGACAGCTGTGGGAGGACAAATGATACATGATCCAGAATAGAATAAGAACGGGTTGGACAGATGCTACCCTGATGAACATAAACTCTGCTTGCACAAACTTAGTGCATCAAAAACACTGCAACATCTTGGATCCCACTCCAGTGGGAGTTTATATTGAAGCAACATTTTACATCATATGTGTTTTTTATCTAATTGTCTGAGCCCTAATGCCAGATTTACTGTACAATTTGCTCAAAGGCCATAAGCAGAGTCCTCTTATCCGACTGAATGCATAAATATCCAAGTCCATTTCCTTTCATTCAACACCAGTGACTTCCATGTCACTGAGTATTACTGAAAAGTTTAGCATACAGATATTTACTCATCACAGGCTCATAGAATAATCCAGTTGTGAAGAGACCTCTGAAAGGTATTTAGTCCAATCCCAACCTTCAAAGCAATACCACCTAGATGAGAACGCTCAGGGCCTGTCCCGTCCAGCTCTGAACATCTCCAAGGATTGAGGCTCCCAGTCTTCTGGACACCTCTGCCATTGTTTGCCCTTGCTCAGATCAAAGAAGTTCTCCCTTATACTTAGACTCTCCCATGTTACAGTTTTGGGTCCACTGCCTCTCACTGCACACTGTAGCACCTTTTTGCTTCGTTTTGTTCTGCACAGGTGTCGCGGTTTAGCCCCAGCCAGCAACTAAGCATCACGCAGCGACTCGCTCACTCCCCCCTGGTGGGATGGGGGAGAGAATCGGAAGAGCAAAAGTAAGAAAACTCAAGGGTTGAGATAAAGACAGTTTCATAGGGAAAGCAAAAGCTGCGCACGCAAGCAAAGCAAACCGAGGAATTCATTCACTGCTTCCCATGGGCAGACAGGTGTTCAGCCATCTCCAGGAAAGCAGGGCTCCAGCACGTGTAATGGTTACTTGGGAAGACAAACGCCATCACTCCAAATGTCCCCCCTTCCTTCTTCCCCAGCTTTATATACTGAGCATGACGTCATGTGGTATGGAATAGCCCTTTGGTCAGTTTGGATCAACTATCCTGGCTGTGTCCCCTCCCAGCTTCTTCTGCACCTGGCAGAGCATGGGAAGCTGAAAAGTCCTTGACTAGTGCAGCAACAGCTAAAACATCTCTGTATTATCAACACTGTTTTCAGCACAAATCCAAAACACAGCCCCATACCAGCCACTATAAAGAAAATTAACTATCTCAGCTGAAAGCAGGACAACAGGCTAAGTATTAACATCACTAGTATGCTTCAGTAATATGTAAGGATCTTACACCAAAAGAGTGTGCTCTGATCATCACTGAACAGCTCCCTTTGGCCCCTCTTTGTGATGGAACTACCTAGTCTATTCTTCCTCGCTTATTTGGACATATCTGCTAAAAAGGTTATTTCTGGAAAACTTATGAAGTATAGTTACTGTTATGCACCATCTGCTGTGGCGATAACTCACATTACTTTCAAACATTGTATCTGTTATACCTTTGATTAATTAATCAAATTAATTAATGCCACTGAAATAAGAATAATCAAGTTGGAAGAGTATGGACTTAAAAGTCAACACATCAACACCTAAGCCTTACATTCACACTGCAGTGCTTTGTCAAGTCATGCAAGAAGTTTATTTTGGTTTGCATAACAGTAGTAGGCTTCCCCTTCTAGTCTTGTCATTTAAATACATACAGCATGATATTAACATAAAAATCAATAATGATCTTATAGTTCCTATCCCTGAGCTTCTGCACAAAATTCAGTGCATATGTATGAAGATAGCTGTTCTTTCCTTCCCTATCATTAGGACCAGGCTACAGGAAAATTTATTTTCCAGTATTCTACTAACAGCTTTGCTTAACTGAATGAGAAATCCGAAATGCAAGGGATCCATATTATTCATAATAAACATATAGCAGAGATATAATCTAGCCTTTCATTTTTAACAGCCACTCTTTTACATTCATTATCTAGAATGTGTTTCTCTGCAACTACTCAAGAAATTAGAAACCACATCAAAATACATTAATAGGGAATACAATAGACAAAACATGTAAGAGACTGATACGGAACAGATTTCTGCACAACTGTGGATAGCATGCATTAGTAACATTATACTGTCGATAGAGTGAAAGGGAAAAAAGAAGTCTATTATGGGGTTCAAAGAATGTGTCTACTTTTCCTTTCCTTCAGTAAGTCTCCTTTTCTCAGCAGATTGTTTTAGAAATCTTGCAAGATCAAACTAACCAGAATTTTCTACTTGCTACTTTGCTGTTAGAAAAATAAGTGAAATAGCTCTCTCATGAGCCTGGCTCACTTCTACAGAATTATTACACCCAGCACACAACCCAAAGATCATTAAGATCAAGAACTACCCTTCCATTAATTGCAGCAGTCACTGGTTAATGACCAGTCTTTGTGAAAGGCTGAACAGGACACAGTTTAAATTGTCTCTTTGACTATGTGTAAAGGGAACGTCTGAATTGATTTCCTAATTTCATTTTATTATGCATGGCCCATCCTTCCCCCTTTCAGTGGAAAGATTCTTACTCATGCACTATATCACTTAATGATTTAGCAAATATCTAGAACAGGGCCTAATTCTATTATATTTGAACCTTCCAACAAAACAGTATGGAATATCCACAGATTTGTATAAGAAAAATTATTCTAATTTAATATTAGGTATAATCCTTTTCAGCAAGTTGTGGGTGATTTATTCTGTCTTTCTAAGGACATGGAATCAAGCCAATGGTTTTTGTTTAATGTGCTTTGCCATATACATGTAATAAATAAAGGTACATCTTTCTTCAACTTATGATTACTCCAGTTTTGTACTACATTTTATTTTCTTCATTTTATTTAGCTTGTGAAGCTGCAGAACAATAACAAAAAATACAGCATTTAATTCTGAAACAATGTAGAACACCATTTAAAGATTGTCTAGGAGTATAAGTAAGTAGATACATATGTGAAGAAAACCATATAGTCCTGTCACTGAAACAAAATCCTATCCTCCAAAGTCCAAAATAAGCATAATAGTGTTAACTTTAATTTAAAATGTGGTTAAGGAATGGAGTCCAGTCTTAAGTAAAATAAAAGCAAATTACTTTTGAATCCAACTCTAACAGTAAGGCTGAATTTGGCCAAGAAAAAAAAATAAAAAACAAAGCACAACTATCTTCTAAAAACTACAGAGGTACCACTGGAAGAATTAAGATACATTCTTTGGTATCAAGAGAACATAGAAACAACAAAGAAGAACTGATACTTTTCTTCATGAAGAACTACAGATCTCCATGAACCTCTTTAAAGATTTCTGCAGTTACCAGTATCAAAAGCAGCAAAATTCAGAGAAAACATACATAAAAAATAAAATTAGATATTTTTTTAAAATCTCAGTTTAATGGTCCTCCACCTCCATGACTGCCAACAGACATTTGTCATTATCACTTTCCATGGTATCTACCAAGTTTTAAGAGAGCCTCTACCTCATCATCATGATATGTAAACAGTTGATGCAAGTACATTATGAATAAATTATCATTTGGGGACCAGGACAGTTAAATACAAGAAAATAATTAATATAATTTGACATGGAAACAGGTTAGGGTATTCACTAAATGAAAACATGGCATATCCTACACTGCTCATCCAATGGTCTTCATTTTATGCCTCAAAGTCCAACCAATACAACTCTTTTCCACATTAACATTCATCAGAAATTTGATTAGCGAAGATTCTTGTGCTCCAGGACTGTCCCTTTCTCATCTTCATTTCTGTGAAACTTGTTTGTTTGAAGTTATTCATAGAATCACAGAACGGTTGAGGTTGAAGAGACCTCTGGAGGTCATCTTGCCCAACCCCCCTGCTCAAGAGCCAGTTTCCCAGAACCATGTCCAGATGGCTTTTTATTCAAAGTAATTGTTCAATCACAGTCAATAATTCTACAAAATAACTGCTAATAATAAATTAATTAAATAATAATTAAAAAAACCCCAAAAAACCCCAGAACAACAAAAAAAACAAAATCAAACCAAACAAAAAAAAACCCCACCACACAATAACTAACAATAACTAAGATGCACTGTTACCTGCAGCCACCTCAGGATTCAGGTACTATTACAATGATGACACTATCCTGTCACACATATTTGGTAGCTCTACACAAAAATGCATGCCTGTCTCTTTCAGAGACAGCTATCCAGTCTAATTCCGAGAAATATGAAAATAGTAGAAAACCTTATAGTGATTATTCAACTTATCATAGTAGCTGGGTGGAAAAGCACAAAGATCAGAGAATGAGCTAAAACAAAGTAAAAATATGGATTTATTTTTTCAGCCTAAAATGTAAATCCTATTTTAATATAGTTGTTCCCTAGAACAATTCTTCTCCCAGTGGCAACCACACACATATTCTTCTTTCAGCTAATAAACAATGTTAGCAATTCTATAGTCTTTTGAATTAGAACTTGAAAGAGATTGCAAAATATTCTCATTTCCTGTATCATCTCTGCTTGTTAGATAAGAATAAAATTCCTGAGAATAAGTCAGATAAATTTACTTGCAAATTAGCAATCAAGGATTTTTGCAGAAGTGGGTAAATTAGCCATGTTTTCTTGTTTGTATTGGAAACTTGATGAATGAAGTAGGTAGGAAAGAAGGCACCCACAAAAAATTGCATAATCCTGGAAGAATTACCTCAATGACTTGACCAAAGCTTCAAATAATATGACTGGTAATCCTATAAATTAACAGTAAAATCTCTAATTTACCATTTTATACGAACAAATTTTTAATTTTTGGTAGGAATTTAAATTATGTTTAACAAATTAAAGTACACCACATGGCATGATTAGTCTAGACCCAGGCCCTGCTGGTTGGTGAGTTGGTAGTTGTTCATAAAGCTTTCAGACTTTACTATTACAAATTTGGTTTAAATTAGCCAGTAGTTTTAAACTAATTCAGGCATAAAGCAACACAGACTGACTGCTGGTGTGACCTCACAAGTCAAATTTCTACAGGAAACCAAGTCAAAAAAACCTGGTTTTATGAAAAAAGCAAACCATCTCTTTCTTCTCCCTGAGAAAAACCCAAACACTCAACATTATTAGAACTAGTGATATGGAAACTTATCAACAGAAATGGCAAAAAATATTTCCGTGAGGAGCCAATTTTATGTCTACTACAGATGCAAGATGCACAACCATCTGGCTCTGAAAAATATTATGCCTCTCTATAGGCAGTTATGAACAAACCAAGACATTAAGCAGTGAATAATACTCATTATCAGCTTAAAACCAAGCAGGAAAAACATCAGGAGAAGCAAGCTAGCTCTTCTCTTCCAACCAAGAGCTATCATAAAAAAATATTCAGATTACCTAGTAAAATCAGTGGCAATTTTAAATCAGAAGGAAACAATATTGAGAAAAGGTATGTTCTCCACAGTAAACAATTTTTGAGCAAAACTGTGCTTTTTCATTATCTGATTACTAACTACATAGTTAATCCTTGGAAAAAAAATATAGAAGCAGATCTTCAGTTTATGTAAATGGTCCTAGATCCATGAGAGCATGTAACACTTTTTTGAACTATGCCTTACCAATAACGTATAAAAGTTAAAGATATATTTGAGCAGCTCAACACGACATCTTGAATCTGATATTCTCAATTGTTTTCATTACCTTATTTATTTCCAGAAGAATGAGAAGTTTATGATTATCCATTTCGATTGAGACTCAGAGAGGAGAGTTAGTGCTACCTTACAAATTCTCTTTATGATCCAGGCAACTATGTAATTTTTCAGAAAGACAACTAGCTACTTTGGTTTCCCATCTGTAAAGCGATAATAATTCATTCTTTCTTTCTCCCATTATTTACCAATCTTGACCACTTCAATTACAGCAACCCAACATAGCAATAGTTTTGTAATACGCTAGCTATGAAATGTGACAACACATAACACTTCCTGAGAGAAAGATCTGGTCAGCTTCCAAAGCCAAACTCAAAATACTCCTACGCATTCTCCAAAGGAACTCATGCATGACATACTGCGAATTTCTCATTTCTGCATTTTTCCTAATCAAACTGTATAAACCAATGAAAAAAATACTTTCACACACTTTGGACCAAGTTTTCTTGCCTTGAGTTGCCACGATCTGGAAGTTTTAAACAAATAGACTACAGAGTAAGGCACTCCTCGTTTTTATCTATACTGTCAGCATTTGTTGTTCTTTAAAGAACAGGTGTCCTCCCTTGGATAGTTTTCCACAGAGATAGATAGTTAGCATCTCCAGGATTAGCTGGTAAGCCTGACTTACCAATCTGTGTGAAAACTGTGAGAATTTTTTGAAAGACCTATCATGTCACAACAAAAAAAACCACAAAACAAAACAATCATCAAATTGCTGCATCTGATTCCACAATTTTTTTATGACATGCTGACAGGATTTCATGCTACTTTCAAAGTCAAAATTGTCCGGTTTGATTTTGTTCAACTGACTGTAGTTCAGCTACCTGACTGAACAAGGTTCAGGGATTCTAATTTTAGGATGTTCTAATTTTGCAAGTTACATGGCTTTGAAGTTACATGGCTTTGCATTTTTTTTTTTTTTTTAAATGAACTTCAAAAGGAGGGTGGAAAACATATGATTTGTGATGTAGCCATACTGCAATTAGTCTTTTTCTTTTAATTTCTGTTAGTCACCTAAAAAAGTATTGTAGCAATTAGTAAAACAGATTTTGATGCAACTAGCACAAAGGCAAAAATTAATTTGGACAGAACAGTACTCAGATGAAGAGAAGACCTGTAAAAATGACTCCATCTCATAATATAATACTCTGATAATACAGTAGTTCTGAATGTAATTATATTTGGTCCTTAGGCTGCAGCTGAGGCCAGATATGCATTTTTCCAAACAGTTGCAATTCTTCATAATGTTACCACTCCAGCCCTTCTAGCAGCCTTTTACTGGTAACAAGAAGTGAGGTGCAGAATGCTACTTCATAGGACAGCTCTTTAGCTGAGGCAACTCAGTTTAGCTTGAAAAATCTCAATAAATGGTTTAAGCTAATCTGGTCATCCAAAACAGAAAAAGGACATGATAACACAAGCCATTTCAGTGACACGGCCACATCAGAAGTCAACTCTGGCACAGCTGTAGTAATTACAAACAGTGTCGGCAGGGAAATAACAGCAGCTTTGCTCACATTCACAATGGCACTCACACAGAAATAGTAGTCATACTAGCTAGAAAATTATAGATTCAACAGTACACTTGGGTGAGACTATGAATTATATTTAAAAAAAAAAAAAACCCAAACACAAAAACCAACCAAACGATAATTGTTATTATTGCTCAAAGACTCGGCAAACCTTCACCTCTGTATTTAAAGGCACTCAAAAGGGCAATATACCTGAGTATGAAGAACAGCAGGTGACTGTAAATCAGCAAGATTTTAAAAAAAAAAATTAAAAAATTTTAAAAAATCAAAAGTATCTTCCTTACCTTATCATGTTTTACCAAGAGTTGGATGTTGGGGCCTCCACAGACTATTCATCTCCCATTTCTGTTGATCTGAATTCCTGACACACAGCAATGATGCACACAAACCAGCACCCAAATTGTGACACAGCTTTTTTTATTATGTCTCTCACAGAGAGTTCATCTATTCAATTTTCATACTTTTTCCATCTTGTACTCAGCAAATAATCAGCACAGGCTCTAAGGTGTGATCTGAAAGCTGCAATATTCCAGGTTTTTTAAAGACTTGTTATAGATACATAGTGGCGGTTGGGGGGGGTGGGAGGGGTGGGGGATTGGAAAAGGAACTGAAGTTATATTGATCTGGATGTTCCATAAGAGCAAGTTTTAATCATGAAGACATCCTGCTACAAGTTATAAAGTGTACTTAGTAATTACATGCCTTTGGATAATATTTTAATATCTTTGTATGAGTGGGGTGTACCCTAGTGTTCTCCTACAGTTCTATAAAAATTAAAATATAACAGGACATGGTTTTGATTGATCTTGCCATCAGTTGACTGTGGGTGTCTAAGCCTGCTTTGAAATAGTCACTGGCACTACCTCAAAAAGCACCAGATGCACCATTTGCATAAGTAGGGTGTTATATGTGAGCTTTTTTTCTTTTCTTTTCTGATGACTACAGATTTATGATACTAAATGATTTTGCTCACAGATGGACAAAAAAATTCCCGAGAATCTTCTAGATGTCAGTGAGGAGCTCACTAAGTATCTAAGAGCTTATCCAGCACTGTTAGACATGCTCTGATAGAGTCACAGAATGGCTGAGGTTGGAAGGGACTTCCAGATGTCATCTGGTCACACACCTCCTGTGACCTCTTCTCATTTGCGCCATCACTACCACAGGGAACATGGGCTGACAGCAGAAACTATACTGTAGCTGACCCAGACATGCTTATTCCCATCTCTGGTCTGACACACTCTGAAAAATTCAACTGCAGATTGTCTAAGAAAAACAAAGAACTAGTATAAAAAGCTACGTGTCTGCTAGAAAATTTCCCTGCTGACAATTTAGTGAAGATGCTGTAAAGATCTTAGACCTGGTTTATGCCACAGGAGTGGATACAGGTGTTCACACTGCACAGATGAACAAAACACAGGAAATGCAAACACTAGAACCTAGCCTCTTCTCCACACAGTGGTTAATAACTGATGGCTTTCACCCACACCTAAGAGAAGTTATGAGTTAGAAGTGCAATCAGCACAGAACATTCTCCCCAGCAAACATTAAAAAAAACAAAAAAGTAAAAGAAAATTACTGCCAAAGACGCAATGTATTTCAAGTAGTAAGTTCCAATCTCATTGTGTTAATTTGCTATTTTGAATTTTAATAGACACTTCATCTACACATAGGTACACCATAGTATTTCAAAAACATCTCATTCAGTTAAGGTTGAACACTTCCTCCAATCCCAAGAATTGTAAAATAACTAAAGATAGCTTCACAGAAAGAAACAGATTTTCCTTTTTAATAAAAGCTCAAAAAGATGCCAAACTTTGGAATTCCCTTAACAGAGAAAATCTTTTTTGAATTTCAAAACAAATTTAGGAATAATAACATAAAACTGTCACTAATGCAGTATTAGAGGAGTACTCTACAAAAGAAGAAAAGTGTCCAGGAATAGATTACTAAAACCTAACATTTCAATTGTGTATTCCAGAAAACAAATCAGTAATTATCAATAAAACCAAAAAATACCCTAGAGGGAACTAATTTACCTAAAAATTGAGTCTTGAAAAAAGAAAGAAAGAAATTCTGTACCTAAAGTCCTTTCTTCAAAGAATTCATAGTGATAGGAAGCCCAAGCCATAACTTTATGCTGAATAGTTGAGAAACACTGCAATTACAGGAGAATTTGCTTTGTATTGGGCTCATTAAAAGCATAAGGACAAAAATTAGTCTTCAGTTTGTAGTAATTGCATTTTGTTGACATCTGATTAGTCATGCTGGTCTTAAATGCTGACAAGGCCATTAATAAGGTGGGAATTAATGAATTAGGTAATTTAGAACATTTTTGGGTAAATAAATCTTTAGAGTAATTACCCTCTGTAATGTCATTTTAAGACAATGAGCATGGCATATTTGTGCGAAAAAAAAACCATTTTTAGTAATGTAAATACATTGAGATTTTTTGAATTAAGGAAACATACTTAAATAAATCACAAAAAGGTCAATTAGATTATACTGTTTAATGCAAAATACTGACAGATTATTACTATATTAGCTAAACCAAATAGCTCCTACAATACCTTTACATTGTGGCAAAATAATCAGTCATTGAACGTTACTTATTTCTACAGAATGTCAGATTAAAAAAAAATAAATAAAAAGGCGAGGTAATAGAGGATTCTTTTGAGACTTAATGATGAAATACAATCATGCTTAATTATTTCATTATGAGTTATCATGGGTTGGAAAGACAAATTTTGCTAATTCATTAGTGTCTAGAATCCCAAAATTCCAGTAACAATATGCTCTGACTTTTCCTCCTTCAAAGATACAAGAATATCACAGCATAGGTGAAGAGCTCTCTGGAACAGGCAGATGAAGAAACAGTGTCATACAGCAATAACCAGAGAAACAGAAGTTTTCATAATGCAAACATGAAATAAATTATTTTATTAGAATCAAATTATTGAGCTTTTCAAACTCAGAACATATCCCAAAATGTTACCTTCATCCTATGTCCTAGAAGAGGCAACATTGACTTCAATTAAATTATTACTATATGCTGTAGTTACCCCTGCAGTGAGAAGGGATTCTAATTTCAATAGCTATTCAGAGCAACAGTATTTCTATCTTTCAAAGAAATAGCCTTTTTTTATGGGTGCAGCAGAATTCCATAAACAGTGCCTTACTGACTCTTTTTCCAGTTAAATAGCTATGAAATCATCACTTCATTAAAATTATAAGACGTAACACTAATTCCTTTATTGGTGATCAGAACAGGTAATTATAGAGCTAATGCTATTTCAAAGTCATCTAAATCAATACAAAATTCACAGCAAGAAAGGAAATGTTTTAAATATCTGTGAGGACTAAATTAATCACATAAAAAACAATATTCTCAGACTATTTCTGACACTAACTCATACCTACTGACTTCAAACAAGCTTTCTGTCTGTTTTTAAGGAAATTTTTTTAGGGTCATATCTATAACTCAGTCTCTGCAGTTTCACAAAGACTATGGCTTCTGGTGGTGCTCTTCATAGACAAGTTCCTGCTTACGTACATCCAGTAGCAGAGTACGCAGAAATATCTTTTTGCCTTCTAGTCTGAAATACAGAAAAAAATAATACACACTTCTCCTTTCAATTTGATTTGACAGACTGCAATTTCCTTTACTGTGTTAAATTGTATCAAGTATCGTGAGTCATCACCAAAGTCAATGAGACTACTTTTGATAAAGTTAAAACAGGTGAACATATTCTTAAGCTGTATGGCCTCCAGATAGTGAAAAAAACTCCAATGATTAGCTGTTAGAAAGTGGTTATGTGGAAGGAGATTTTGTGTTCTTATCTCATTCAGCACTTTGGCATTTGTCAAACCTTTGCTTATTAATAGGGTCAGGATTTCCTTCCAAACATAACCAGGGAATTTTTGCCCCAGGCTTTGGCAGACCAAGATTTCTCACGTGGACTTTAAAGCAAAAGGCTCATGTAATGTTAATCAGAACAAACCTGAATGAGAAAGAAGCCTGAAAATAAGCTTTGCTAAGATGCAACTTCCCATGGGGCTTTCCTGAGAAAATGATTAATATTTCTCTACTCATATGGAAAAACACTGTTCAAAACCACTTTTCCCTTGCTCGAGTAGGAAAATGTGAACTGAAATCAAAGCATATTAGGAACTATAAAATATTAATGCTCTGGATTTCTTCAAACTTTTTCAACTCTGCATTAATAATGACAACTAACTGTAGTGGAGATTGCTGCAGGACAAGCTACTTTTACTACAGATTTTGTATTTTTAACTATAAAATATTTTCTTGTAAAACCCACGGGGATCCTGGTAGGATTTCATCATATCTTCTAGCATTCAGACATTAGTCTTGACTGAAAGTTGATAATCAGAATCAGTAACTTATTAAAATCTTGGCAAGCATTACAATTTTTGTATAAAATCTCTTCTGTGATATAAAGAATCATTTATTTTAAAATATTCTTGCAGAGACTGCATTCAAAGAGTACTATACCCAGTCTCAGTATTTTTCAATAGCAACAAATATCTCACAGTTACCACTGCAAATATTTAGGCACGCATCTTTGATTTAGGCTAAGTTCTAGGTGGGTGGCATTACAACTGCTCTAAGTTGCTGATCCTCAAAACCAAAGATGACCAGAATTCAGCACTATAGTTTAAACATGGCACATTCTTCCTACAAGAGCTCTATGTCAAAAGGGACTGGAAGATCACACAGGAGCTCATTCACCTCATCTGTGATACCCAGGGATCGTCAGCTTCCATCAGTGACACAGCAATGTAAAGAACACCTGAAAACCAGTATAGTATTTACATCAGGAAAAGACTGCTTTACTGAAGAATGGGATCAGTTAGCTACAACTATGCTCGTTTTCAAAAAAGAAAAAGAAGTGACTCTCAGATATGAGTTGTTTGTATGAGAGCCACAAAACATCCAGCCTTCGTCCACCCCAGATGCACAGCCTGGAGCCTGCTCTTGATGATAAATGTCTGTGTTCCTCCTTTTAAAGACCTGAACACCCACATCTCCCAGAGCAATTGGAAACAAAGGCAGAAGTTAATGGTTGCTGTAACAGAAGTTATGGTCACCATATTTCTCATCAGATCATCATTCATTAGGATTGTTTTTACTCATAGATTGATTACAAGACCTCTGATTCTTGCATTTGAATTCTTGCTTTAAATAGCGCCAGCCCCTGGACCTCTCAAGGATTTTCCATTTGATTTATGGCACTGCACACTGTTCTCCATTTTTACTGAACTTTGTGTTTTTTGAAATTATTTTGGTTTTGTACCCTGTAGCTTTAATATCTGCTATAATACTACATCAAATGAGATTGTGATCTCTGCTGCTCATTCCCCTCCCTTATCTTTCCAACTGCAATTATGGTGCTTGTATTACTGAAACTCTAAAATTACTGCTCCCAGACTACTCTCTGGTAGTTGATAATGCTAGACTGCTGTTCAATGTGATCTGTTTACATCCTTAAACATACCCTACTTTCTAATTTTACAAAGTACTTCATTCAATGCCTTGCCTATTTTAACAGTCCATTTTTATTACAGTTTTGATAGTCACCTTTGCATGCATTTTTTTATACAATAGCATGTATCATGATACCCTCTTTACTTTTAGGTCTGATTGTCTGTTGATTAATATTAAAAATGCTTAATCTCAGAATAACTTCCCCTCTGTCCATGTATTGACTATTGACCTTGAGATATATATATATGTGTGTGTATATATATATATATAATAAAAATTCTCTTATTTCAAAGCATGGGTTCATTGAAATGAAATAGAAATTTGGTATAACTACTTTAAAATCAAAGCACTCCTAAACCCTTAAAATGTAACAGTATTTCCCACTTCTACAGGGATAAATTTATGTGTAGTACATCATGACACATTATGTAGGCTGCTACGTTAACATTGTAATTTGAGTCAAGAAATCTACAGAACTGTGATTATCCAAAAATTTTAGAGTACTTTGCTTTAAGTTCTAATACAATCTCATGTAAAACCTAAACAACACCAGACAACTAGGATATCCAAACAAAAAGACACTAAGAATTTATTAATACTGTAAAGCAACATTATAACCAACAAAACATTGTTTCCATCACTCAAATACACAGTGAGAAGCTAAAAACTTTCACCCTACTTGATGTTTTAGACACATGAATAGGTACAGCACATATTCTATCAGCTAGCTGGGTGACATCAAGAGAAGCAGAGAATCCTGGAAAACTTCATACCCATGTGTAAGTGCTGATATTGTAATAATGCATCTCCATTATTTCTTACAACAGAAGATTATCAGCTATACTTTATAACACACAATTTAGTTGTATATTGTATTTCATTGTGTGTATACAACAACCCACAAACCAAACCAAACCAAACCAGACATACATATAAAACTGACAAGTAATAGACGAGGTGGCCATTTTCCACCTTTTTCCTTTTATCTCATTCAATTTACAGTACCACCATCTACTGTCCTTACAATTGTTACAGAAGCTGTATTTGAAGACCATTTCATATTTAAGTGCAAATCATACTTCCACTGCTGTTTTTAATTAAAAGAGTGGGAAGTCAGTTCTGGACAGAGTCAAAATAAAACAGGAGTTTGTTTTCAAACAATTGGAAGATTCAAGGGACAAACACAACATACTGTGAGGTAATTTCTAGTACTTTACATTTTAGAATACATACAGAAATAAATAACCTGATCCAAAGCACAATAATGTCAAAAGAAAGGCTCTTGCTAATTCTAACAAATTCCATCCAATGCTTCCTATTCCAAACTTTTTCACCAGGACTGGGCCTACATCTAATGATAATCATCCTACATATTTTGAAAGTTAAGCTCTTTTCAATTAATGGAACAAAAATTGGTCTTAAACATTACTTCAACTCACTTAAATCATCAAAATAGAGCTTACCCTAGATTTAATGAAAAGAAAGATGATGTGACAAGACAGGTAATTTTATATTTAGTTAGAAGTGATGTTCTTTAGATCAGACATTAAAATTCAATACATGCTTCTCTTCAATAGAAATTAAGTCTTCTGTGGCACTTCAACAAAGTTACAGGCACCTCAGCAAATGCATCTCCTTATTACAGCATTGTTGCTCAACGTTTGGCTGACTTGTCAAGAAACAAGCTCAATAGCTTGAGCCCTTTATGACTGGGTTGAACAGTGCTCAAGGGAAAATAATGGACAAACTCACTATTTTAAGTGGGTTTTTTTGAAAAATGTATAAGGCCAGTGAAGGTTGTAAAAGCTGGCTTGAATACATACACAACAGGATTCTCCCCAATAGCCAACTGAGCTGTTCAACAACATGCAATCTGAATTGAAAAAGTGTGTACAACTCTCCTTTTCACAGATTCACACTTCCACTTAAGCAAAACAAGTATTTTCAGCAAAGAACTGAGCATTCTAGTTTGTCTCACTTTTAGTATTATCACTAATTAAACCCATTTGTTAAAAAAAGCCTTGACAAAGGCATACAGAAAAATTGAAGTATACTAATCTATCATATGAGCCAAATATCTTGGCAACTTTCACTCAGTTTTGTGCAAAAAGCTTGATCTGATCATAACAAAATGTAAGTATTGTCAAATATTGGCAGCTTCCCTATGTCCATAAGGGAACATAATTCTATAAAATCAATGTGATACAAGTATTAACATAGAGGTTTTTCTAGTCGATGCCATAAGCACTGTTTACACACGTGCATGTGGTGCCAATGTCTGAAACTTTCCTTTGGGAATTCAGTAATACTATTTTGTGAAAGATCACTATTTGTTGTGTGAATGGCCGTTGCTTATCTTGTACACCATATGATGCTTGTTTATAGATACTTTCCAAATTGGGCATAAAATTTACTCTGTTTTTTTTTTAATTTTGAGCTTGTAGAATTTTCTTATTTCATGTCTGAAGAAAACCAATTTTTTAAAATTCTTATGATTAAAATCACATACAAAGAGCTAGGATTTGGGTAACCCACACTTAATTACCTGGTCTTAGGTAGGCACATCAGGGACCTGAACCCACACTTTCTACTTTCAAGCAACTATCCTACCCTCTCCTTCTAACAAAACTTTTCTTTATTCAGCAGAATAAAGGTCAGTAAATAAAATGTTTGTATCATGCTACCTATAATCCACTTGGGTAGAATGGAAATCATACAGGAGATGGTCTTCCCAGCACCTGTTTAGCTTACTCTACTACTTGTTAGTATACTAATATCATCTTCATGGGGTCAAGGACTTTCCTCTGGGAGGCTGCCAGTAAGTAGAAGTTTTTATTTATAGGCAATGATTGCCTTGGTATTTCAGTTCCCTTACAGGCACTATTTCCACCTCTGCTAACTATGAATTCTAACTATGAATTTAGCATTAGTCATAAAAAAGCTGGCTTATTTCAGTCCTGACATTATGTGGTCATTGATCTTCAGCACATTTACCACAGCTTCACACATGGGCTTTAGGACACAGTTGCAGGGAGAAATGACAGTCACTTCACATCTGTGGGCCCACTTCAAAACAAACAAACAAACCAATCCAAACAATACACACATGCACTTTCCTCTGCCTAATTCTAATCACCAGAAGAAATACTACTGTCCTAAAAGTTTCCATTCCACACTATCGTATTTTTAAAGGAATTTCACAGAGCTTTCATTCTGCAGCACTTCAGGGGGACAGTTCTGCATACTTGAATAAAACTAAGGAGAAAAACCTGCAACGCTGATTGCCTACCTGTAATTCAGGATATATGTATGAGCATGACTCTATTAATACACACAGGAGAAGAGCTGTATGAGTGACAGTAACTCAGGACAAAGAAGATTTAGGCAGTTTCATCCCAAATCAACTGTTTCAACAGTGTTAATAATGGTGGAAGACACATTAAAATGCATTAAGCCACTTTACACCCCTGAGTTCTTCATCTTTCCATGTTATTGGTTAGCAAAGACTGTCTTTCTGAGGACACAAATGACTAGTGTACCTAAGACACAATCACTATTCGTATTTGCTTTGTTCCTTCACATATTTCTGCAGAAGTGAATCTTACAACCAGGCATGAAATACCAACATTTTCTACGCTGGTACCTAATGACACCTAACACCATGCATCACCAAGGACCTGACTACTGGATGCCCTTGAAAACACTGAGAAAACAATGAGTGTTTCTCAAGTTTCCAAGTTGCAAAGTGTGAATTTAATAAATAAATAAATAAATAAAAATAGCGTAGTACTACTGTGTGAAAGTCATTCCCATTTGTGCTACAGAAATAATAAGCATTTACTAATGGGGCAAGCAAGTCTTTTACCTGGTAGTGTCCTGTATTTGTTGTTCAAATATCAAATAATAAAAGGTTAGACAGTTTTCATTTCATATCTATAATATTTTAAGTAGCTATCTTCAATAAAGCACCACATGGAGCTCAAATAACGGCCTGAAAAAGCACTATTTTACTTGAATGCTTTTGTAAAGCAATGGGGCTGCTGCTTTTTTAATCAAATTTCATTTCGCAGCAATAATTTTAATAGCTACTTTAAACCTATCCCACTCCCTTAAGGGATGTTGGACTCTGATAAAAAACAAAATCATGAACTTGTTTTCTTCTGCAAGAGAAACATGCTTTAGCAATAGCCATTTCTTTTATTAGCACCCTGCTGTTCAGTTTATTAAAGGGGGGGGAGAAGTTCTGCCAACAGATAAGGAAAACAATTATCCCTCGACACATCACGACGAACAGCAAAGTTAACCCTCCCCTGCCTGCAAATGCTCAATAGCATCTTTTCTCCCCCCACAGTACTGCTGCTGCCGGGAGAGCCCAGCCCAGGGCAGAGGCGGGGATGCGGCAGGGCTCAGGGGACATGCGTGGAAGGAAAGCCAGCTGCTTTCCATCCACAGCATGCTCCATCACACGGCACGTAGAGGATAACTAAGGGATCAAGCCCAGCCAGCATGGGTTTAGGAAAGGCAAGTCCTGCTTCACCAACCTGATCTCCTTCTATGATAAGGTGACCCGCCTAATGGATGAGGGGAAGGCTGTGGGTGTTGTCTATCTAGACTTCAATAAAGCCTTTGACACGGTCTCCCACAGCATTCTCCTGGAGAAACTGGCTGCTCGTGGCTTGGATGGGTGTACTCTTCGCTGGGTAAAGAACTGGCTGGATGGCCGGGCCCAAAGAGTGGTGGTGAATGGAGTTTACTCCAGTTGGTGGCCAGTCACAAGTGGTGTCCCCCAGGGCTCTGTGTTGGGGACAGTCCTGTTTAATGTCTTTATCAATAATCTGGATGAAGGGATCGAGTGCACCCTCAGTAAGTTTGCAGATGACACCAAGTTGCGGGGGAGTGTAGATCTGCTTGAGGGGAGGAAGGCTCTGCAGAGGGACCTGGACAGGCTGGATTGATGGGCTGGGGCCAATTGTGTGAGGTTCAACAAGGCCAAGTGTTGGGTCCTGCACGTGGGCCACAACACCCCCATGCAATGCTACAGGCTTGGGGAAGAGTGGCTGGAAAGCTGCCCACCAGAGAAGGACCTGGGGGTGTTGGCTGACAGCCACCTGAATATGAGCCAGCAGTGTGCCCAGGTGGCCAAGAAAGCCAATGGCATCCTGGCTTGTATCAGGAATAGTGTGGCCAGCAGGACTAGGGAAGTGATTGTTCCCCTGTACTCGGCACTGGTGAGGCCGCACCTCGAATCCTGTGTTCAGTGTTGGGCCCCTCACTACAAGAGAGACATGGAGGGGCTGGAGCGTGTCCAGAGAAGGGCAACGAAGCTGGGGAAGGGTCTGGAGCACAAGGCTGATGAGGAGTGGCTGAGGGAACTGGGGTTGTTTAGCCTGGAGAAAAGGAGGCTGAGGGGAGACCTCATCACTCTCTACAACTGCCTGAAAGGAGGTTGTAGAGAGGTGGGGGTCGGTCTCTTCTCCCAGGTAACAAGTGATAGGATGAGAGGAAATGGCCTCAAGTTGCACCAGGGGAGGTTTAGACCGGATATTAGGAAATTTTACTTCACTGAAGGGTTATCAAGCATTGGAACAGGCTGCCCAGGGAAGTGGTTGAGTCACCATCCCTGGAGGTATTTAAAAGACGTTTGGATGTGGTGCTTAGGGACATGGTATAGTGGTGGTCTTGGTAGTGTTAGGTTTACGGTTGGACTCGATGATCTTAAAGGTCTTTTCCAACCTATACGATTCTGCGATTCTGTGATTCTGCTTTTTCCAGGGGAGCACACACATGGCGCTACAAGCATGAAAACACAATCCACCGTTATCAATACAACTGCAAGCTGAAGGAAACGAGTGACCTCGCATGTTAGTCAGTGACACAGCTGAAAGCAAAGGGAGCTGGATGCTAAGAGGAGCGTACCTGCGATAACCAGCTCCTCAGAGCGCTACCCCCTCAAAAAAAAAAAAAAGAAAAAAAAAAAAAGAAAAAGTTTTTCTTTTCTCAGGCAGCAGGGCATAGGAAGGGGGAAGCAGTGTCAGTTACACTGCGTTACCAATAAGAGACCCACTAACCTGACGGAACTCGAAGCAGCAAGCTGCCCACCACCACCTCAGTCCCGCCGTTATGAGCTCCACAGCTGTGGAGGGGGCGAGGGTAGCTGGGGCACCCCCTGGCGGCGCGGCGGGGAACTGCCGCCCCTGAGGGGGCAGAGGAGCTTCCAGAAAGGCGGGAAGGGGTGGAGGGGAGCGGGGGAGCGGCTGGCAGCAGCCCCGCCGTCAGTCCTGCTTCAGCCGGGCGCGTAGGTAAGGAGCTACCGGCAAGGTCCCGCACAGCACTGTGCCTAGAGCCTTCAAGTGCCTGTCTGCTTGCTTGGCTGTGTTTGACAAGTTAATTAGCAGTGGGCATGTCCTTTCTTCTTTCTTTTTTTTTTTTTTTGTTGTTTGAAAGCCTTCTCTGGCGTGCGCCCAAACGGCCCTTCAGAGCCTTGTGGGCAGCCACAAGGGCCCCTGACAGGGCTGCCAAATTGTATCCGCCCTTCCCGTGGGGTGCCTCTCCCTCAGCCCCCCAAACCAGAGTAAAGAAAACACCCTCCAAAAGTCCTGTTTAACACAAATGCCAAGCAAGCTTTTTCAAACTTTTTCATACATGATTTTAGGAGAATCTTTTCCAGTGTTCCTCAAACACTGGTAGCAGGTGGGTCACACAAGGAGCGGTTTAAAACCAGGTTGCTGGCTAAGGGCTGAGTTACAAGGGCTGAGCAGGACCATCAGTAAGCCCGGCTGTCCGCCTCTGCTGGCCCTGCTCACCCAGCTGCACTTTGAGCAGCATAATTTGTTTTAGTTCAGCCTCAGTGTAAAATACAGTACTTTAATCTCGAAGATATCTAAGCTAAATCATAGCTGCAGCAAGCTAACATAGAGCAAGTGAGTAATTACGATGGTTCAGCGTTGATGACCAGTCATTTATTAAGCCTGCATGACTAGATTCTCTGTTCAAGTTTGGCGGAAATATACAGAGACCAAAACCAAAAACCTATGAAGGCTGTGCAAAGAGGCACTCCCACAGAGAAATGCTGTGAGTGCATTTGATTTTTTTGTTATAGGTAATTGTTGAAGCAAAATGGAGAAACTTAACAGCAACATTGGTAGGAAACTTAAAGGATTGATTTATATAATGCGTGTGACTTTATTCTGAGGATTTTTTTATAAAGCAGGTTATGTTTATAAAATATGAAATGTTATTTTAAAAATCTGAAGAAACGGGGAAAAGCAGAAACTGACAATTCACTTTAAACCTGATACAGCATCTCCAACACTGAATGCTAGTTTATGCAGTGTTTGCTTTTCTAAGTAATTTAAAGAATACATTTTTAAATGTGCAGGGTATTATCCATCTCCTGCACGTTTAATGACTGGTTTATAGGCAGAAGTCTGGATGATTCTATAAACTTTCTTACACATGGCTTACAATTCTTCTTCCTTAAACCATAGCTGTTCCCATTTTCAATCTGAACCAACAGCAGTCTGTGGAAGCCTAATGGACCCGGTGATGCTTCGTTGCAGAATCTCACAGTATCTCATCTTTAATAAAAGACAACGAATTATTTCCCTTGTCCCATTTTTCTCTTACAGTTTGGCAAACCCATACTTTTTATTTCAATCTGACTGCTTTTCATGTATTTGAATATCTGTTCTTACTTTTGATTACTTCTTAAATCTGTTTATATTTCACCTGTTATACTCTGCATTTGTGATTTTTGCAGATTCAGACACATTCAATTTTACCTTTTAAAGGAATACTTCTGTTTATGATTATCACCAGCCAGATGTCATTTTCTGACCTAAGCATTCCTCAGCACCTGCTAAATTTCCCAGATATTAATAAAAGTAGTATCTCAGTAAATAGGATTCATATTCATTGCCAGTAGTGAGTTTTCATGTTAGCTAAGGTAGCTACGATATTATTGCGTAGATTCTTTTACCATAAGAAGGTGCTCTATTTCTAAATAAATTCAAGCTGTTCTTTATACCGTCTCTTCACCTTTGCACTGAGTTCCTGGTCCAGATTCAAAAGAACAAACTGACACAACTACAGTTATGTTAGGGGATTTTAAAATGGTGGAAACTGTTCCATCTAGTCAATGCTGAATGCAGAACTAGAAACCTTTTGTAAATAGTTTTAGATTTCAATCAGTATCCTTTAGAATTGAAAATTACCTTTCAGAGGCAGCAGTGAAGTTGCTGTTCAACTCTAAGAAATGGTTTCAATATAGCAATAACGCATTCCCCTCTCCTTTGATAACATTGCCTTTGCAACAGCAGTATTGCTTAAAATCAGCATGCCAAAGAATGCCTGCATAAAGACAAGGTGTCTGAGTAAATGAATAACTTTAAAGGCATATTTAAAATTTAGGTTTGATTTGAAAATACCTGCTCTGAGTATTGCAATCCTAAGATGACAGATCATTGTATCTAATAGCAGATACAAGTAAGTATTTAGTAACTGTAAAACTTTCATGATATCTAGGGTATCATTTTTCCTTATTTATGTCATGAACATGGGAAACACAGCTGGAAATATCATTGTACGAGCATGGGAAGCTTTTACCTAGTCATTTAAACAGTTTAATCTTACTATGTGCTGATGTAACTGTGAAATGTGTTCTCTTTGCATTCTTAATTAGTATAGAACAGATGGTAAGGCTTCTAAGTTTAAAGCAACAAGCCTATTTAAAAAAAAATCTTTGGTGATTCTTCACTGTTAAAGAAGTTTACTGCAGTCTATGTGTGGGAAGAAAATGAGGCTTTTTTTCTTGCTTGCATGTTGCTAACCTGGCATTCTAAATAACTTCAGTATATTTTCAAAGATTCTTGCTAGATTTGAACAGTTCCCAGAGAAGAAGTTACCTGGTCAAGAGTATGATTTTCATCTGATTACAAGGGAAAGATCTCATAACATTTGTAATACAGAATACCATGAGCATCTTACCGAATATAAGCACAAGTTAAACAAATGTGTGTTTCAGGTATATTACGTTGATTGTAGCTATAGCAATGAGTCACCTTTTTTTGGTTTTTTACATTGCAAGTAAAAGGAGGGGAATTTATAAAATTCATCATCTGAATATTAGGTATTCAGCTGCTCTTTTTGAATCCCAAAGATTGTCTCAGGTTCTGAGTCACCTTTAGACCTTTAGACCCTATACTGAGAACTGGCTTTAATATTCTGCTTTTCATTCATCAAAACACAATAAAACAGAAGAAGACAAAAACTTGGCTCAAAATTAATTTATTGCAACGTAAATCTACCACTGCTTATCAAAAACCTTATTGTTTTGTAATATTCTTTCGAAATCCTATCCATGAATTCCATATTGGGGGTTCCTTGTTGTAGTCAGAAAAGGCTTTTTGGGAAAGTCTTAGCGAGGTAACTTTTGTATGAAGATTTAACCTGTAACTGTTTTATCACTATACTACTACCCGTGCCAGTTAACAATAGTAATGCAACTTAAGTCTGCTGAATACATTTGCTAGACACAAAAACTGTAACAGGCTCAATTCAGATTTCCCACTGATCATTTCAGCTCAGTGGAGGCTTCCCTTGCCTTTTTTCTCATGTTTCTTCTCGGTAGTGACCCACTGACTATCCCCTTGTCTGCTCAGTACCATTTTTAGGGTTTTTTTTAATTTGCAGTGCATGTTTTGGTTTTATATAAATCAGTTAAAACACACTGAGACCCAGCAAAATGTAAATTAGAGCACTATTAGAATTTACCTTTTCTGCATTCACTCAGGTTTTGTCTGTGCACTGCAATGCTTGGCCCAAACTCTGTTCTTGTGTCATCACTTCACAACTGAATCAAGAGCACAGAAATTCGCTCTGCAGAAATGGCATTATAGAATGCTTTGATCTCTAGAACTGCATAAGATATTTGGCACTGCAGACATGGAACTCCCATATCTTTTGGCATATCTGGTATCTCCTCTTTGCTAGAACTGTACTTGTCTCAGTGACTTTCAGATGTCAGGAAGTGCTATCAGCATTTTCAAAACCTCATGTAAATGATTCTCATCATGGCCCATGCAAATCTGTGCTTGAGGAATGTACATGTTCGCAAAGAGAAAACCAGCAGACTTCCCCTTTTGTATGCAAAGACAATAGAAGAGCTCTTCGCAGTATCTAGTTTTCAGTCCCACTTTATTTCTCAGAGAAGTATCATAGTTAAAATCAGCTCTCAATTCACCCTTCAGCATACTGTGCATGGAGATGTTAATGGTGGAACCTAGCCAGTTCTGTCCATCTGCAGCCAGACAGTTGTCTCTTCACTGTAGCTAGATTGGCTTCGGCTCTAAACACAGACTTAGCAGCCCTCTGGCTCCAGTTCCATACTTGAAAGGTTCCTAGAAGATCAGGCGGGGATGATGGATGCAATAGTACTTGAAAAAGAAGGGAAGGAGAAATGACACGTACGTGACAGAAGAAGGGAAACCTAAAAAAAATAAGGGCAGCAAGATCACCATTAAAGCTGTATCATTCAGCTTTCATTCTTAGTTTAATCTAAATGGTCCACTTCTATAGGTATTCAGCTGGGTTAAAACTGTTCAGGGCAAAATCCAATGTACGTAACCTAATTCTGATTTTAAGTAAAAATATAGAGTGAATACACTGGAACTGATAAACTCAGTCAATATTTTGGTTTTCCTTTTTCTTCATGAGGTAAGGGATATATAAGTCCCTATGTTTCTCATAGTACCTCCTTAATATATTTCGGCTTTTTATTCTTTCAGGGTCTTTGGCTTTTAAGAGGGCTCCATGAGCCAATCACTATCATTGTACTCAAGAGGTTTCATGGTTTGAGGATGTTAGTAGACTCATCACTTTCCTCGTAGCACTGAATAGGTTGTTTTGTATCCACTATAAAAATTTTTTTTTTCTACAAAACAAATCCTATCTAAGAATGATACTTTATTTTGTTCACATAAAAATACAACTTTTTTATTTTTATGTACTTTTAAAATACAGATTTTGTTCTGTATTTTTGGAATCAGGATGACTTCTTTAAATTACTTCCTTGTCAGCAGCTGAGTTGGTAACAACAGCTATACACTTAACAATAGATTTTAAGAGGCGACTGCTGACTGGTAGTTCATAAACATTAGACTGGACCTTACAGTTAAACTTCTGCCAACTCCTCTGAAAAGCGAACAATTGTCCTGTAGCAGAATGCCTTATTTAGGTGAGTGATCTCCTTCTCTAGAGTGCATTTCACCTCTCTCATTTTATTTTGGAGAATCGAGAAATATTTAGGAATTATGTTCCTCCTGCTTTATTTTTTTCATTAAAGCATCCTGTGGGAGATTATGAACTTTTATGTGAGATTGCTTTCACTGGAGATTACTACCATAGACAGATGTTTTTTTCATTACCTGCTGTAATGGACTACACATTTACAAGAGCAGCAGTAACACATTCTATCTTGAAAATTAAGGGCCAATCCACCTGTAATAAAATTGTTTTTCAGCCAGATGTTATCCCAGACTGAGGCCAAGAGGAGGCAACTTTTAGATAGCTAAAGAATGTGTGATGTGTAAAATTTAATACTGTTGAGCTATTTGTAATTCATGGATGCGAGCTCAAAACATCTATTCAATTTATTATTTTAGCTGTCTGATTAATTCAGTTCATTGGTGTCACATAGGTAGTTTTCATCCCACCAGGGACTAGGAGAAGGATGATCAGTAAGACCTCCTCCTCCTCAGTCATGCAGGCCAGACTTCTGTGCTTGGCAACTCAGTACGTACCTCATTGTAAATTGTGTACATGAATCAGGAAATCAGGTTTGGACAAGATAGGATAGGATGCAGGGTGTTCTGGCTTTGTATCAATGCAGTGTAATCCATCAACGGGAGCTGGAACTAGAAATTATCGCTGCATGACTAGCCAAGATGCTGGAAACCAGCAGCAAGTGCTTCAAGAATGAGGTTGGCATTGTGAGGCCAGTACATAGCTCATGAACAAAGCTTGAAAGTACAAGAAAATTGATGTTTATATATTTTATATTGGCATTCAAAAAGCAGACCTCCTAAAAGTGAAAGAAAAAAGAAATTTAGATTAAACTGGTCAGGATAATGGACTCACAGTTGTAAGCATTAAAAAAAACAAAAATCCCACAATGAATCACCTAAGTCACTTCGGGATTTATGCAACAGTCAATTATATAACATGATTTTTCACTGAATACATTTGCATTTGTTTCTTCAATGAAAAATGCTGTGCTTTATCATATGTTCAGTCTGTGCAACATAATAAGAACTGGAGTAGGACTCAGGACATTTCAGTTCTGCTCCTGGCTTGCTTTACTGACCAAGTGGTTATCCTGGTTATTCCTATAGAAAAGAAGTTTCAAGGGTTGGGAAACCCGTTGCATCTTCACTTCTCCTCATAAATATAATTAAAGGACTGAAGTATAGAAATAGAAGGTATAAGAGATGGTGTGAAAAGGAGGAAAAGAAGTAAAACTAGAAATGTAATAAATACCATGTTGGTTTTAGTTGTGGAAGTCTATGAAGGCTGCTAAAGCTATACAAGCCACTCATGCGTAAAAGGCATTCACTGCAGCCAGAGTACTGAGGCCATCATTTGCCTAGAAAATTTCTGAAGGACTACTTAGTTTGATTATGTAGATGCAAAACTGCTTGATTGATTAATCAGCTAGAAAGTGACAGCTCATGGAAATATCTGGCCATCATCTAGAAGAGAAAAATGAGGGCATAAAACTAGCAGTACAAGGATAATTCTCCATTCATTAAAGATTGTATAATATAAAAGGATTAAAAATGACTTCTGATTGTGAAGCTTGGTTCAGCATCAGCCTCTTACTTTCTCACTAGCACTTTTCTAAAGTAAGTCGTGCCAGTATGTTTCTTATACTGCCATTCTATTTCTGTGCTCATCTTCCTTTTCTGCATTACTGTACTAGGAGGGGTAATTTCTGCATGGATGGTTGTCCTCCTGTCATTTAATTAAGAGCCTGAAAACATCAGTTCAAGGCATATCCTTTTAAAATATCATTTCTTTTCTCCACTTGCTGTGTATCTGCCTTTAAACAAACCTAGAAATATTAAGTAACTTCAGGGCCTGGATCTTCAGGCTGCCTCCCAACCACTTGCTGCGTAGCATTACTACAATGTTTTATTCCATCAGAACTAAATGAAATAAATTCATGTTGGTGTATTGGATTATTTAGGTGAAGATAAAATCTGGAAAAGGAAACAGGTTTTTTGAAGGGCTCTTGCTCTCTGGGAAACATTATGGACTTGATACTGATCTGTTCCTTCCCTTCCCCTAATTTTTATCATAACATCATCTGTTGCAAATATGATCTGCTTAGCTGAATATGAAAAACTAAATATAAATGCCTTAGCATTAAATTGGAGATGATCTTTCAGATAATAATATGGCCCACACAAGCTCTGCCATTCTATGCAGAACAATGGCAACGAGAGAAGTCTCCTGCTGTTTCTGAGATGACTATTTCCCTAGCTCTTGGGAATAGACTTCTCTGAGTCCATTTAGTCCATCTATGCTTAGTGAAAATTTCAAAGGATCTATTTCTGCATTACATACGTGCATCATGGCTTTTCAAGAATCCTCAGTTTAGGATTAAACAAGGAGGGAGTAGTACTAATAATGGAAGTGTTTGTTCAATCACCATTCAGGGTCAAGATACCTAACAGAGATCTGCTTGATTAAGGTAGCAAACAAAGTTGTTGTCATTATGTGACGTGATCCTTGGGACAGCATAACAACCAGTTCCAATTTGTTCATGCCAAAAGCCATAAAGATGCATCTTCCTTTCCTAGGCATACATTATATAAAAGATTTTTTTAAATCTCCAACTGAAATAGTGTAGTGGGTTGACCCTGGCTAGCAACTAAGCACCCACCCAGTCACTCTCATCCACGCCGCAGCAGGATAGGGAGAGAATTGGATGAGCAAAAGTGAGAAAACTCGTGGGTCGAGACAGAGACAATTTAGTAAGTGAAGCAAAGCTGCATGCGCAAGCAGAGCAAAATAAGGAATTTATTCAATACTTCCCATCAGCAGGCAGATGGTTAGCCACTGCCTGGAAAGCAGGGCCTCAACACACATAACAGTTACTTGGGAAGACAAAACACCATAACCATGAACATCTCCACTTCCTCCTCCTTTCCCTAAGCTCTTCTTTTTGAGCACAACGTCCTATGGTATGGAATGTCTCTTAGGTCAGTTCAGGTCAGCTGCAGTGACTGTGTCCCTCCCAGCTTCTGGTGAAGCCCAGCCTCTCACTTGCACTTGGTGGGGGGGGGAGGACAAGTGAGAGAAAGAGAAAACTTCAATGCTGTGCAAGCAACAACCAAAACACTGGAGTGTTATCAACACTGTTTTAGTCACAAATCCAAAACACAGCACCATACAGGCTGCTGTGAAGAAAATTAACTTCATCCCAGCCAGACCCAGTACAAATAGTTATAAACAACAAACTAAATTGAAAAACAGCATTTGAGCAATCTCTGAGATTTTTCTATGCTATTTTGGAAATGTATTCCTAACTACGAGTACCTATAGTTCTCCCTTGCAGATGGTGTCATCAACCCTTTTGGAAGTATTTCTTAGATATGAGTCTGCTTACTGAGTGTCTTGCTGTTTGCTGGTACTCATTACTTCATCACTAAATACCATCAATAAGATGGTTTTAAACATTTTCCAGTTCTTCTCGCATTTTAAGGAAGCTTATGTTTTAATTGGATTTTTAATTGTTCCAGTCTGCTGTTCAGGATATTTCTTCATTCATTTCTTCATTGTGCAGAGTAGTAATAATTAACACAGGCTCAGAATTGAATGGTTAAAAAGAGACACATTTACAGAGTGTTTGAGTCTAACTAATGAGAATTGTTTATGAATATTTGTGTCACCTGCTGGAGATAGCTCTTGAAAGAACTCTCCTGGCCTTTAGCTCGGACTACCTTTTTTTCTTTTCTTCCTTAGTTAATGAAATTTCTCTGTGGCCACCTTCTCATACATGTTCTCTGGTACTTTTTGGTATAAATGCAATTATTCCCTACCATAGCATTCAGTTGGCCTACAAATATTAGGTATTGCTTAGTTAATCAGAGCTTTGAGAATTTATCTATTTCTGGACTAGACTAGATCAGCCTGACATTGACTTCTTTGAAAAGGTTGACTACTTGAAATTCAGTTTTGCCTGGGTGATCCTGCCATTTTACAGAGAGAAGGAAAGTGTGACATTAACAAATTTTAACATTTTGTTACAGAGTATTTATTATTAAAAGACACCTGAAGTATTCTATATTTCAACAAATTATTACTGAGGATGCATTTTGCTTTTCAATTCAGGGCATGATGTTGAATTTAATATTCATTCAGAAGTACTTGGTGCAATTTACAATGACAACCAAAAATAATGAATAATATATTTATATCATCCATTAATAACCATCCATCCATTTAGAAGCTTCATCCTAATGTGTTCTGGAAATCTGCAAATTAATTATGCAAAACCCTGAATGAATATAAAATCGAAATGCTTAAGAATTTAAATTATGCAATTAAAAGCTATTGCATGTAACTCAAAGTTATTTTCTTCTAATACTTACTCATCAATCTTAATTTCAGTACCACCATTTAGAAACAGAATCAGCTCTTATATCTTGTCAAAATATTGGAAGTTTGAGCACAGACTGTATTCTTATTACTTCAATTACATTATTTCCAGACATTAATTTAAAGTCTTTATTTAAACAGAAGTGGCCTTTTTAAAGACAGATTACAATGTTCATCAAAATTAGGAGGGCGAGGTCAATGGTGTCAATCCTGATTCTTAAAAAAACCCCAACAAATCCAACAACAAGAATTAGTCTAAAACTGTCATCATAGCTACCTTAAAAATTCTAAAAATTAAACTCTATAGCACTAGCAAATCAATACATGACTAGCGATAATTAAGATTTGCTGACCAAGCTGCCTGAGGAGTATGTATAAACATACATATTTTTATTATTGTTATTTTTAGTAACATAGCAATAGCTTGCTTACTACTTTCTATACCATAATGCACCTTGGGGTACAGATTTACTCCCATGTCAACAGCTCTGTAGCACCCTGGCAGCATAAAAACAGTTTCTGTTGAATTTCTGTGCTTCTGCTGTAACTTGGAGACTAGAGATTGGACAAAGGATCTTTCCTGTTGAATTGCAGAGATCTATTCCCATACTTCCTTGTAGGTAAGGGATAGCTCCTCTCCTGTGAGCTGCCGAAAGTGCTTCTCCCAGAGTCAGAATTTTCACGTTGACTAGCTGGCACCTATCTTTTTCTTATGATTTTCTATCTTTTCTTTCTGTTTTGTCTGTTTCTGCCATGCATTGATGTTCAGACGATATACAGGAAAAAATGGAAGAATAATTTTTGTGAAGAATAATTTACATTGGATAAGAATAAATAAATAACAGGTCATACATGGTGCATAAAATCAAAGCTGTTGAGTGCCTGCTTAATGAAGTACGCAGTGAAATCTTCAGGCAGGTCAATTGCTTTGGAAATGCAAAAAATTCACAATTTGATAGAAAAGCCAATTTTAACACCAGCATCCTAGAAGTTATACAGTCTTAAGGAAGAATACTTTCCAGAGCCAGGAAAACTTCAATTTGCCTATGTCTATTTGCCTTACTAATATTAATACTTTTGTATTAGGTCAAGCATTTTGATCAAGGACAAATTACTGCGTTTAGGCAGTTCTTACTTAGGTACTATAATTGATGTTAATCAAAAGGTCCATTTTATATGCTTGTGTGTCACTTTAAGTTGGCAATACTCTTTTGCTGAAGGATTATAGATGCATATTCTTTGGGGTTTCACAGCTATTCTTTTTTCTAAAATGTGCACAATTCCAATACATCAGAATTTATCTATAAGTAGAAGTCTTCTGCCAAAATCTGTATGTTCCTTAAGGGTTTACAGGCTGAATGCTTCAGGGTCAAGGCAGGCATCTGCCTTCCCTTGTGCCTATCTTGTGCCTTCAGGATTACACTATACAAATATCAGCCTGAAAATCCAGAACATGAGTGAGGACTCTTCTCATTTGGGAAGGTTCTTGCAGTAGTTTTCTGCTGTGCTCCAGCTCACTGATTCACTTTTTTGCTGTAATGGGAGTGAGATAGTTTAAAAATCTCTCACCCAGCTTCATAGTGTGGGCTGGAAGGAAGCTCATTATGTTAAAGACCTGTTAATCTTAGTAAGTTGCTGTTACTGTTGAACAAAAGCTTGGAATCAAGGTTTTGAGACAAAACAACAAAATAGAAAATAAAAATTCAGGTGAAGACACATGGTCTGTAGGGTACGCAAGGCTGAAATATTTTTGGTAGAAAAGTTTGAAAATACTTTGATTTAAACATTCTGGTTTAAACTCTGTGGAGAATGTTTTGTTAGGGGTGAAATTATTGAAACATTCATTTAGTTAACTTTTTTTCTGTATTCTTTTCCTGTTCTTTTCACATACAGCAGTAAAATACGTATGCTACAGTACTAATCAGATTTGGCAGTTTTCAAACCAAACTTAAGCTAATTAAAAATGTGAAAACAGTAACATGAAAGTGAAGAAGTTTTTTTAAATTAAATGGTTTTCATCAAATCATACTTATTTTGAGGTCACTTTATCAGGTCATATGTTTTAGAGGCAAAAACACATTAATTATTTTTCATATGTTCTCATGTGAAAACGAATCCAAATCTCTCAATATGAACACTCCTACTTTTAAATTCTGAGTATTTGAGTGTTAAACACAATTTTGCCTTAATAGTTTTACATGTGTGCGCGTGTATCCACACATTAAGTTATATTATATTTATTAGACAAAATGTAGCATTTGGTCAAGGTTCTGACCATAAGATTTTGGATAGCTGTTACTGAAGTTTGTGTATTAAGTTATTTAGCCTGGCATTTGCATCCATTTGTTTATTTTACTTCAGTGGAAAGAATCTGATTTTACTACAATTCGCCTTTCACTTCAAAAGTAGAGTAGCGAGTTCAGCAGCATATAAAGTTTGAAGAGCTATGTTCTTGCTGATTAGAAAGGGAATGTTTTATCTTTCTCTTTTAGTGAACAACATGCTGGAGTGCTGAAACATTAGGGAAGAGGAAGCCCTTTTCTAATATATGGATGTTGACAGAACATTATAAAATAGCATTGGACTCCACCAGAAAGGTAATCAATGTCCCAGGTTCAATCTTACAAAAGTTCTGCAATCTCATCAGAAATACAGGAATAAATATTTAGCTTCCTTCCCCTTATCCCCTGACACCGAGACTTTTTGAATGCAAGGCGTTAGCCTTTGCATTAGTTTATTGATCTTTTAATGTAAGATCTAACTTGCCTCAGGGGCACTATAAATACAATATTGCAAAAGTCCTGCAATATCAATATTCATTTATTTTTATTGATTAGTTGCTACTTCTAAATTCTGAGTACTGAATTAATGTATGCTGAATAACTACTTCGATTAATGAAGTTAAAATTGCTCTAACAACCTACACAAACTACAGAAATGTTTTCTGTTGCAAAACTAATTATTTCTTTTTTTACAATCTGCAATTACTTTTGTAATTTGACTTATCCTTGGAACCTCGCTGGAAGACACAGAGTAACAAAACAAACACTATTTATAAACTTCCATTATTTACAATATCATACAAAAATATCCTTACTCTAAGTCCAATACTAAACACTGGAATTAATAGGTGAATTTGACCAACAGAATACATTTCAGAAGGTGAAATTTTAGAGGATGAATTTGAGGTGTTGTTTTCTGTGTGTCTGTTTTGGCATGCAGAAAAATTACATCTATTTCTGTATGTGTCTGTTATTCATACACATAGATATACTGTTAGCTAAGCTATAACACAAGGGAAGTGAATACATTTGTGAGTATTTGTTCTGAAACATGGTCAAGGTGTCACGGGTGTGTTTCCTCTTTTCTGTTTCCTCTTTTGTGCGTGTCTTTCTCTTCACAGCACTTGTTTTTCAGTTGACAGTCCAGTTAAATTATCTGTATGCAGACAACATTAATTCACCGTTATTCTCCTGTAGTTGAATGTTTAATTCAAGAGTTTTCAACAAAATTCTAGACTTAGGGGTGCCCTTGAATGTAGATCAATTGAGGGGGGGCTGTTTTCCTCATTTAGTAATAGAATGAAACAGCTCTCAATCCAAATGTACCCTCTTTTCCACTCCAGATGAGAAATTTCAAAAATATCTGTGTTTTTTGAACTATATCCTTTGCAAAAGATGTATTTTCCTTTCTTCCTTGCCAACTGTTTTGGCAAATGTAATGTGGGCCTTTTTTTCTGAGAATTCTTCTCCAAACCCTTCTGCTCAAGGTCTTCTAGTCAAAAATGTGTAAAACTCAAAAATCGTAATACCAATTCAGAAAGAAGCAAGAGAAAGATATCTGAGATTCCCCAACATACAAAAGCCCTATGGGAGGTGAACATTGGTAGGCCTTCATAGATGGCCTAGGGCCTAAACACCAACATTATGAGAGTCACTAGGAATGTGTGTGAGAGGCAACTTAACACAAATGAAAATAAGAAGCTTTTAAGGCAGAGAACTCACAGAACTGTATGGCTAACTACAAATATAAACTATCACAGAACCGTGTTGTTAGAGCTGTGTTGAAAATATGGCACATAATGGCAACTTCACTGCAATTTTAAGTTCTCAAGATTTTAATTCATTTTCATTTGAGAAATAGTCCTGATATCCTTGTAAGGCATCTTTATCCATTGCAGCATTTGTAAATGTCCTTCTGAATCATCTAGACTTTTGACTAACATGAAGCCGTTTTTCTTTTAAACATATTACAGACAATGTAGAGAATCATTTTGAATGAGAATCCAGAGGTCTGGATGTGTGTTAATTTATCAGATGCATTGGGCTGAAGTTCTGTAGGGTATGTGATGAGGCATTATCATGAGAGGTTTTTTTACGCAAAGAAATAAAGCAGTCACACCTAATCTTTATGATTCTATTTAGGTAGGATTCTCATGGAAGACATCAAAGAGGATGACTTGGTCTTTGTATACATGTATTTATAATATTATAGTCCATTTTAATCTCCACAGGAAAATAAACTTAGCTTTAGAGAAAAAAAGAAATGCGTAGGTAGTTCCTATCTTTCTACTTATTTTATTATTTTTCGTATATACTTACTTATAATATTTAACTATATTTTTTTATATTTTTAATATTCTTATATTCTTAAACTTTTTGTATTTTCACTTATCTAACAGTATAAACTATCTATATTTCCCTCCCCATGAAGGGCTAAAATATGCCCAGTTTTTTAATGCATTTCTAGGTCTGTTAAACATGAATACCAAATTTGATGTGAAATAAATGCTCCAGCTCCTGTAACCAGGATATGTATAAATATATATGTACCTGCATGCCACATCAGAGCAGTCATCAAACTACTTAAATTTGTGTGGGCAGGCAAGCATCAAGGGTCCATAAATGGTGGGTTTGACCACAAGCTAAACTTAATGGACAGTAACTTACAGATCTTGTTTTCTTCTTACCTCTCCTCTGTCAAATTAACCTAGTAGATTGGGCTCTTTTTATGGATGAGGCTGTGAAGTTCATGGTGAAGCCAGTGCATAAGTGACCATAGAATTTGGTCTACAGCTGATATACATCTCATCCTCAGAGGATAGCTCTCAGAGGAGGCTTTTTTTCCTATTTACCTAAGTCTTGCAACATTCATTATTGTTACAATAGGTCTATCCAAGTGGCAATCACTAAGTAGGTGGAAAGAAATACCTTAGATTTTCCATCCTGCTCGTGATTTCATCTGATGTTGCTCATGTGAACTCAGGCTGCCAGCAGTTTAAAATCAATGCAATCTGGGTTTTAAGTCTAAGAGTAATATATCACTAAATGCTCAGTAAATCTTAGGCCACCTAGAACAGTCTTTAATTCAGTATCTTACATAATAGTCTCCTTGTTTTAAGAATATAGCTACAAATATGTTTCCATTTTATAGCTCTGTCTTGTGTGCTACATACCTCTATCTTATGGTTAGATTCTTCCCCCCGCCCTTCTTCTGCCCTTCCCCAGTGCATGACATACGATGACTGAAATTAACATTACAGTATATATGTAACTAACAGACAAGCAACAATAAAATTTAATCAGCTGGTTTCTGTGAGGTATAAATAAGAGGAAATTTTAAATGGGTAACTAGAGCAAACAATTAGGTCAAACTACATTCATTTTCAAGTAGTTAGTGTTCTAGCTTAAATATACATGCATAAAACGGTAATTTACAACTTACTGTTTAGTGAAATGCTATTAACTGAGGAGAAAGCAGAATATATCTTTTTTTGAAAATGTTGTTCAAGCTAAATTTTGTTAAGACCATCTCATATTCTGCACAGATGCATTTTATACTCGTTAAGTGTTGACGTTCAAATATTAAATACAAGGAACTGTGCTTACTTCTTGATGGGCACAGATACAATGGTTTAGGAATTTGTGGAAATAGAGATCATGTATTTCTGTGCACAACTTAATCACTTAGCTGAACAAGTTTTTCCAATATAATACACAATTACATTGAGTTTCAAAATTGTAAGTAGAACCTTCTGAAGTATGGTCATAACCGTGACCATTTATCTGTGTCTTTATTTGTCCCCTGGGGAAAAGGTAAAAACTATTTATAAAACTATATTACTAAAACTATATAAAACTATATTACTAAAAGGTAAAAAGGTAAAACAAAGATTAGCTTCTAAACTTATTCTCAATCCCCCAAGGTAGTCTTAATAGATGTTGCTGTAAGCTAACTCAAGATAGTGTGTATTAAATTATTTTTCATGGATCTGGTATAACTGGTGTAGTAATATCTGACATTATATTACAGTGAAGTAGAGGTGTCAGTTTCTGTCATCTAAGTATGCAACCACTTAACACCATAATTCTCAATAGAACAGGTTTCTGGAAAATTATAACAAAATTACAAAACAGCAAATAAAATGGCCGGCAGAGTCAAACTTTGTCATTGTTATGTGCTGTTAAATTGTAAAAAGGAGATGCAGCAGCTATCACCTGCTCTAAGTTTTGTTCTGCAGAAAACTAAAGATAGAAATGCTTGCACAATTAGAAATTGATGTCATGATCCACAAGTGTTTTCTGAGAGTAGTAATATAGATAAGACAAAAAAAGATATCAGTGTTATACACCACTCTATGAAAATGTTACCATGGTTTTCTGCCTGTGGATACAAGGGTTACAAATAGCAGTTTCACAAGAAATAACCTTAAGATGCATGCAGATTGAAATCTGTTGTAGAAAATAGTATCATACACCTCCTAATCTTAGAAGTGGGAGTAAGTAAGGAAGTCTTAGACAGGCATTAACTGCAGTTTGCTGAGGCAACTAAATCCCAAAACAGAGAACAACTGAAAGGGATATACTTCTTTTGAACAATATTGGTGCTAATGCCTGAATGACATTGAATATCTGAAAATTTCTTGTAACTGTAAGGCTGTAAGTAGAAAGAGAGTCCATAAGGCTATGTCTGTGGTTCAGCATATCTCAGCATAATTCAGACTCTGGATGTTTCCTGACTCCATGATGGGGTAAAATGTAAGCATTTCATTCTTTCATTCCTGCACCAGAAAAAGGAAATTTCAAGGCCTCAGTGTAAGGGAATTGTGTAATATTTTGGGCATGTCCCTGATCCAGACAACTGAGAAATGTCAGAGCAGCCAGCTGTCACTTTGTGAGAAAGGCCTAGCTAGCTGAGTATTTTGCTGTTTAGAAGGAATAATTAGCAGTTTTCTGGGGTTTTTTAGTGCGCTACTACTCAATAAAGCTTTATGATATGCTACTTTGTTAAATCAAAACATGTCTAGAAAGTAGTAAGGATTTTTGATAAGACATTGTGACCCCTCATTTTAAAAGTCACCATATTTGTAAGAATTTTCATAAAATCTTTGTAAGTTCATTGGGACTACAATGATCTTAACTATAGATCTAATGTAAATCAATGAAATTTACATTAGCTCATAAATGTGCCCTGAAGGTATGCCAAACATATAATGAAATACATAAAGAAATGTGTAAAATGGACATTTTGGTTTTAAATGATATGTTTAAGAAACAGTTCTTTAAAAGTCACTCACAAATAATACTGTTTACACCTGTCTATCAGTTTGGGGTAAATCTTTGACTATAAAAGACATTGAAAACTGCTAGTGTTGTTTTATCTTTTTAAACTTGCTTCTTTGATTTTGGTGATAGAATATTACTGCTACCTTTTACTTTCTTCTTACATGTAGACTTTCTGTAGTAATAATGGGTCAAACCTTGTAAAAATCAGAGTTAATGTATCTTTTTCTAAACCTCAATCTAATATAATCTAATGATTGACAGAAAAGACCCAGAAATTCACAGAATATTGAATGTGAAAATCAGAAACTCACAGAATATTGAATATAATGTTGCGGTTTAGCTGAGCTCTAAGTAGTGACAACTGTTGACATTCTGAATTATTTTTCTGTTGATTGTTCACTTTTGTTGCATTAACCTGAAAGAAAAAATAAGGAATTGTACCTTAAAGGTTTTTGATGGCCTGCTGTCAGTCATTGTATTCATGAGGTCAAATTACACATTCTAAGCTAGCTGGACACTAAAAGATGCGGGTCACTTTCAGGCTCCTTGGCTCTCCATGAGAGATAAACAGCAAAAAGGTGCGGTGCAGCAGTGTACGCGACTGTAGCTATCTGAGTAGCTGGCTTTGGTAATGGGGAAAAAACACATTGGTATAGTGTTGCACCTAGGCTGACACTTGTTGCCTCTTAGTAGGTGTAAGCGTTACCTGGATGAAACAGATCCGTGTAGTCCAATGCATTTATACTTGCAAGTACCAGCTGCTTCAGAGGAAGGGGCAAGTCCTTTGTGTGATGAAACTGTGCAATAACCTGTCTCAGGAAAAGTTTTCCGCCAGATGCTAAACTATGAGGCTCTGTTTTCTCTGTATATCTTGCTACTAGATATTCTTGTTATCCTTATGAACTTCATTGATTTCATGAAGCTGTAAACAGTAAGTTCCATTGTTAATAGTGGGTTGCAAGGCAGAGACTTCCTTTGATCAGTTTCTTTGAATGTTGCATTATGTTATGAGAGGATAAATCATTTACTCTTACTTACCCTGTCCATATCTTTGTAGAGCTTCCTTATATCTCATTTTTGTTTTACGGCCATCCAGATGATGACATAGAAATGATTTTCAGAATGATAGCATTGTAGTGATTTCAGCACTATTTTCTGTATATAGTGGGTTTGGGTGTATGTGGGATGTGTTAGTTTTTTATTCTTTTACTATTGTTGGTATTATGAAATTAAGTTTTTTGTTCTTAATAACTCTGACTTCTTATCCAAACCTCAATATATGTCTTTATAATTTCTCCTGGAGAAAGATGTTTATTCTGAAGTAAACAATCTACAGGAAAACTGATTTCTACCATAGTTAGCAATGATTCAGAATTTAATGGCTGAATCGTCTGACAGCACACGAGTTATGTCAAGTGTCATAATGACAACCTTACAAATGATGGCACCAGAAAACATTTGAGCAGCCTATCTGTTGGTGTGAGTATTTGGATGGAACAGCAATGAGCTACTCATTGAATGCTATCTCAGGAAAACATGGCCCTGAAGTTTGTGAGCTTTACTATGTCTGTCATTTCCCTTAAGTTTATGATGAGGAACAGCCTGAAAAACTGTATTAATGAAAAAATCGTACCACCACATTTCTGAAATTCTTATGGTGCAGAAACCAAATTAGTTAAAACATTGCCTTTGCTCAAAAGGTTGCATCTGTCCAAAATATTGTATCTGTCATTCGCTCAGTGTTATGATTATGCCCTAAATGCTTATATAGGAGCAAATGAGACTTTTGAGTCTGAAAGCCAGAGAGGCATATTTAAAAAACATCCCGACCTCCTCATAATTGGTTCTAGTTATGTGAACCAAATTTTGAACATAATTCACATAATGGTTTTTGGAGACATACTTCAAGGTTTTGGGCTTCAGGTTTGCAGTGTTGTTCTTTGGGTAGGGGGTTGAGCAGGGAGAAGGGGGAGCTAACGGAAAAGGTGCAGCTTTTTTTTCTGCACATTAAGTAGTTTAGACTGTATTGCCGTACTGTATGGAATGCCTTCAACTTATACATATATGTAGCACAGGCATGGGCCTGTAGTTAGTATTAAAGTTACTCTGTGCCTTCTTGATTTGAACACGAAGACAGGTGATGACAAATACAGAGACTGCTATGGGAAACATTCCTTAGGGAGAATTAAACTAATAAAATGGAAGAACAAAGGCCCATTTTGGAGACTGATGATACATGAATGTCCAAGTTTAGGAGGGACCCAACAAGACCCAGACATATGTACTAGATTAACAAATAGAAACGGTAAGCTTTGGGAAAAGTTTTGAAACATTTTCTTTTCCAAACAGCACCATTTCAGTTCTGCCCAGATCAGTTTCCACCAGCTGCTCTTCCAGGAGGTGATTTTCCATGGCTAGTCAAATATCCATAGAGGGATATGTGTTGCATCTGCTCATGTTCATGATCAATGTAATGATACAGTCAACGATACATGATCAAATGTAATGGTGTAATGTTGGCAGCTTAAGCATATGCTATCTTGTAGTTTCTCCCCAGAGGAAGCCAATCAAGCTAGGTCACTTTATATCAGATAAGAATGTGGTCTTTTGACTTCTCAAATATCTTAGTAATATGTATGGTTATGACATCTAATCTTAGGTTACATCATTCATGCCTTAGTACATCGTATGATGTATTGTAGTGTAATGTGATTGATACAGCCTGATTTGCAAAGCTCTCGGTGACAAATTAGCTTGGAAAATGGGTGACAAAAGGTCATTTCTTTGATATTATTGTCAAAGAGAGAGTCTTTTCTACAAGAGCAACTGATTTAAAGGATTATCAAGACCTGACAAGGATTTGCTATTAGGTTAGATATAGGTCAAGAGTTTATGAGCTTTAAAAAGTAATTAGTCAATATAAGAAAAACTGTTTTAGTGGTATTCTGTGTATGAGTGGGTTCTGCTTCACTGTGCTTGTGAGTTCAAATCTGGCTTGCAGGTGTGACTCAGGCACAGGATGGAACAAGACTGGGCTGTTCTCGCAGCAGCTTTGCAAAGCACAAATTCTCAACAGCTTCTGCTTCAAAGAGAGCATACCTGGATCCTTTTCCCTCAAATGCAACCCCAGTGTGTTCCTGTTGTGGCAGATTGTCTGTTTAGCTGATCACCATAGGGAACAGGGTGCTCTAATTCTTTCCTCGACACACACTCCCCTTTCAGCTGTCTTTTGTTCCTAAATCTTAGCCTGTTTTCAGTGAGAAAACTCCGATTCCCTTCTAAATCTAGTTGAACATGGACTCGAAGAAAACAAAACATGAATAAATTAATTAAACCTTTCTAAATTTTGTCATTTTAATCTCTTTAAAGGAGAAGGCCCCTGAATGAATCACTGATATAGGATGTACAGACTTGAACTTTTATTTTGAAGTCTATCATTGGCCTACTGAATAACATAAGTATTCCACTATTTCGTGCCACAGTTATCCTATTTATGAAGTATTGATAAATATGCTGCTTTGTAAAATGCTTTGAGATCTCTGGATTCTATGAAAGGATTAGTTTGTATTACTGTCAGCAAACCTACTAATATGACTCAAAATCCCAATCATACCAGCAGTCATTTGAAATTTTGGTTTTAATTCTTTCAATGAGGTCAGTTGTCTGTTGGTCTGCAAACAATACCATAGGCATTGATGTGTCTCAGAAGCCACTCCATGTCTTCCCTGCTGCAACTGCATGTTGCGGTGCTCCTCCTCCCTCCTATTCCTGAGAAATCCTCCTTTCAATTTTAGTGAGTCAGACAACTGTTTCCCGAGCAATCTTTGAATGATGGCTTTGTAAGCAGTTAAGTGAAAAGAGAAATCTGCTGTGCAAAGCTTCTTTGTTTATTGTTTTTGCTGACTGACTGAAAGTGAGGTCACAGTAAGCTCAGAGGGCTTGATATAAATGAAATAATTTAACCAGAAAATACATCTTCAGACAGGTGACACAATAAAATGCCACACTTACCAATCTTGCGTTCATACCTTGCAAATTTTGATAGTTGTCAGTAAAACGTGATTATTTGTACATGAAGTATATATGGTTTCCAGATGTATGCAACTTAAGCATATTACTACTGTCGTTTTACATGAAAATGCATCAAGGTATTCTCAGCCAGCATCAAAATTAATACATGAAAGCAAATAATTCCAGTTCCTAGGGTCATCACAACTTCACTGATATTGGGAGATCTCCCAGTAGCATAGTGGCAGAAAACAGTGGCAGCATTCTCTTACTGCTGCTGGTGTAAAGAGGGATGGCTGTCCAGAGTAAAGAGTTCTGCCATGTGCCCTTTACATATCCTCACTTAAGTAGCTCATCTGATTCCTTTGGCTATAGATGCATTTATATATGAGCAAAAGCAGTAGTCTTTTTTAGAAAGTTCAAGACCATATGGAAATGGCCATATTAACTGAGAATATTGTTTATATTGACCACTTTAATAATTAAAAAAATGTAGGTAATTATCTGCCATTCCTAAGCCAGGAATCAGACATAAAGGTTCTAAAATAGCAAACCTCATACATTTATGCAGCTAGATTAGCCTTAGGCTTCACGAAGGTTTCTTTTTTTGGAATGCCGTTAATTTCTAATGAGCAATGTAAAATGGCCTAAGATGTACTGACAAGAAAACAGGTTTTATTATTTTTTATTAATGTGTCATAGCAATGCAGGGATTTTGGGGGGGTTATTTTTCATGGATTTTAGCATATGGTGTTATACAATCAATAAAATCTTCCATCTTTAGTATGCGACTGCCCTCTGGGATTTGGAGGAAGTGGATGTACCTATATGTTATAATCACAACAGCTTCAATCTTAAACTCCTTTAAATACAGGAGGAGCAAGTAGGTAGGTTTAACTTGGATTACTTTTCTTTTTGTTATCATAATAGAGATTCATCTCAACTGTACAGTACCTTCTACCTTTTGAGTTGTTTTGCACTTTGAATCCGGAGGAGTTATTTGAGAGTTCAAAGGGTGTGACTTTTCCTTATAATATATAGCTTTTATTCAAACAAACTTGGTACTTGTATGTACTGTATACAGTTTGTACTTTATTTTACTGTCCTAACAATATTAAATCAGTTCCAAAAAAACCCAAATTCATCCAAAGTTTTACATTCGTTTTAACTGAAGTTGTAATGTGGATAATACCCACAAAATCTGCGGCAGAATGTGGCATGTTTTGTTATGTTGGCAAAAGACAGAAATCCAGTTTATAAAGACAGTAATTAATACAACAGATTGATAACATTGTGTGACCTGCAGTACAGTCATGTTCTCAAACAATGTCTACAGATCACGTTTCAGTTACAAGAGTATGAATTGTATGTTTTATACAGAAAGACATTTAGGGTAAAATTAACTCCATAAATATGCTGGATAGGTGGATAAACAAAATTGAAAAATTCTTTCTCCCACATGTTTTGTACAAACAATTGCTGGAAAAGATGGAAATTGGGATAATCTTCAACATTCAAAAAAACCAAGAGTATCTTCCCTAAGTTGGAGTGTTTTGGTTTAGGCCATTCCCTAATTGTTTACTCTGGATTTAAATTTCATATCACCAGTTGTTCAGTCCATGTGGTGATACTTATTTCTGTCTGGTCAAGATGAAGAGTTCTTTATTCTAACTTTGAAGAAGGAAATACCTGAAAAAAGGTACTGTCCAATCAGTTAAGGATCAAAACTGTTTTTTAAAAGGATTTTCTCTCTCTCTCTTTTTTTTTTTTTTTTTTTTTTGGTGAGGAATAAGAAACCCAGTGGTTATCTCTGTTAATTAAAATGCTTCCATATTTCAGTTTGAAATACAACTCTACAAAATGTCAGCAACATCTTTTATAAATTGCACCACTCTTGTGCCCATGTGTGATAGCACTACTCGGAATGCATTCAGGCAGCCTTCCGTTAATGCTTTGTGTACAACCATAGCATTCCATTAAAATGTGGGTTTAATTGAGCTGTCTTTAATATATTTAAAACATTCACTGAAGCATTCATATTTCAAAATCATCATGTATCTAAACTTATGATTTTAAAAAGTACCAAAAAGATGCATAAAACATGACCAGGTCTTATGTATATGTTCATGCAACCTAGAAGGGCTGAGAAATGCTAGGATTTCCATGTAATAGTGTTTAAATCAGATTTTTTTAAAAAAGTTGAAGGAAAAGATGCAGGAAAGTGAATGCCTGTTCACACACTTTTTTTTAAAAGCAAAAAACACTAATTTCCAGAGGGTTGAGTTAGTGGAGATCAGGAGTCAAAAGTCACTTCTGTATGGACTGTGAAGAGTAACAGTATTTTTGTGCTGATTTATAGAAACCTGTGCAGAAGAAATAAAAATGGCATCTTAGTTATTTAAAAGTGAACAAAGCAGTTCTGCTTTACTGTTCCTCTCTGAACAAGCACTAAGCTGGTTTGCTGCTCTTTTGTCCAAGAGAAATAAATTCCACACTGATGCTGATTTTTCTTATTTCCATTTGCCTATGCCAAGCATGAGCCTCCTTCTCTCTCATTGCTTGCAGTACATGTATATGTTCTTTCAGTGATCTGTTTTTCATTACTTTTGTTTTTCCTCTGAAGCTTGTTCCTTTTAACAAGACCTGAATGGACTAATTTGCAGTGAAGGATTTAATGGATGAATGAAGCTCCTGTTTGCTCTTCATCAATCATCCATGAACAAACATTTTTTTACCTGTTGGTTTGTCATTATTTCACATATTTGAGTTCATAAAAACTATTCAGTGTGACTTGTATTGTTTTACAATTAGCTGCTTACATTTTTTAAGTGGTCAACTAGGTCTTAGAATATTGTTTCCCTTCTCTGATTAGGTAAGTCTTAGGTCAAAAACTGTTTTCAAAATGACTAAGTGTTTTGAGAAGTTACTGTTATGCAGATGGATTCTGCTAGTGTCACAGTTTCATTTATCACCTCACTAGAAGCAAAGTTACACCAGTCTAGATATCTATTCTATGAAGCAAATGCAACATAAAATTCTATTAAGCAAACTCAGTGAAAATACACCTTCTATATCACTGTACACAGGGTTAGTAATTTTGAAATTTAAAGCATGTTTCTAGTCACATTCAAAAGGAAAACTTCACCCTATCATTAAAATCTAGCAATATCAAACATTTTTAAGGCATTTTCTCTTATTGTCTAAATAGAATTAATATATTTATTTCTAGGATTTCTCTTCCTACCTAGGTTTCGATACAAGCTGGGTCCATTTACATTGTTGTCAACTCTATGTACATTTTATACAGTTTATCACTCCGAATAATCAGTAGTTCTTAAATACATACTTAAATTTAAGCATGGCAGTAACGTGTGAAGGTCAAGTAGTTCATGGAATAGGTAAGTATCGGGATATTCAAATTTGCCTGAAATGAAGCATGTTCTTGAATGGTGCCTAAATTATTTAACTTTTAAAAAACCAAGTTTCAGTGTACAGCATATAACCTTGATTGTTTATTTAAAATTCAATTCCACTTTGTAAATATTCTAGAGGAATATAAACCTGGAGACTTAATCAGGTTCATGAAGTTTAAAGTTAGCAGGGACTCTTGTGTAATCTGCTTTGGCTACCTACACAGCATGAACCTTTATGTTTCAGTTAGTTATCCGCACATGAAAGCTGAGGCCTTCAGGTTTACATGCATCTCTTACAGAAAGATATCTAGGCTTGACTTAAAGCCATCAAAAATGGTGAATTTACTATTGTCCTTAGTACTGTTTCATTTTGCTTGTAGTTAATCATAATTGCTGTTAAAGCAATGTCCTTTATTTTGCATTTGAATTTTCTGGCCTCAACCATTGGTTCTTCCCATGTGTTCACAATTCTGGAACTTTTTGTCATCCCAAAGGGACACTGCAATGAAGTAATTCACAGAATCACAGAATCGTATAGGTTGGAAAAGACCTTTAAGATCATCGAGTCCCACCGTAAACCTAATGCTACCAAGACCACCACTACACCATGTCCCTAAACACCTCATCCAAATGTCTTTTAAATACCTCCAGGGATGGCAACTCAACCACTTCCCTGGGCAGCCTGTTCCAATGCTTGACAACCCTTTCAGGGAAGTAAAATTTCCTAATATCCAATCTAAACCTCCCCTGGCACAACTTGAGGCCATTTCCTCTCATCCTATCGCTTGTTACCTGGGAGAAGAGACCGACCCCCACCTCTCTACAACCTCCTTTCAGGTAGTTGTAGAGAGCAAGAAGGTCTCCCCTCAGCCTCCTTTTCTCCAGACCAAACAACCCCAGTTCCCTCAGCCGCTCCTCATAAGACTTCTGCTCTAGACCCTTCCCCAGCTTCGTTGCCCTTCTCTGGACACGCTCCAGCCCCTCAATGTCTCTCTTGTAGTGAGGGGCCCAACACTGAACACAGTCTTTGAGGTGTGGCCTCACCAGTGCTGAGTACAGGGGGACAATCACTTCCCTAGTCCTGCTGGCCACACTATTCCTGATACAAGCCAGGATGCCATTGGCTTTCTTGGCCACCTGGGCACACTGCTGGCTCATATTCAGCCAGCTATCGACCAACACCCCCAGGTCCTTCTCTGGTGGGCAGCTTTCCAGCCACTCTTCCCCAAGCCTGTAGCGTTGCATGGGGGTGTTGTGGCCCAAGTGCAGGACCCAACACTTGGCCTTGTTGAACCTCACACAATTGGCCCCAGCCCATCAATCCAGCCTGTCCAGGTCCCTCTGCAGAGCCTTCCTCCCCTCAAGCAGATCAACTCTCCCCCGCAACTTGGTGTCGTCTGCAAACTTACTGAGGGTGCACTCGATCCCTTCATCCAGATTATTGATAAAGACATTAAACAGGACTGGCCCCAACACAGAGCCCTGGGGGACACCACTTGTGACCGGCCGCCAACTGGATTTAACTCCATTCACCACCACTCTTTGGGCCCAACCCTCGAGCCAGTTCTTTACCCAGTGAAGAGGACACCCATCCAAGCCACGAGCAGCCAGTTTCTCAAGGAGAATGCTGTGGGAAACCGTGTCAAAGGCTTTACTGAAGTCAAGACAGACAACATCCACAGCCTTCCCCTCATCCATTAGGCGGGTCACCTTATCATAGAAGGAGATTGGGTTGGTCAAGCAGGACCTGCCTTTCCTAAACCCATGCTGGCTGGGCTTGATCCCTTAGTTATCCTCTACGTGCTGTGTGATGGCACTAAGGACGATCTGCTCCATCAGCTTCCCCGGTACCAAGGTCAGGCTGACAGGCCTGTAGTTCCCCAGGTGCTCCTTCCGGCCCTTCTTGTAGATGGGTGTCACATTTGCTAACCTCCAGTCAACTGGGACCTCCCCAGTTAGCCAGGACTGCTGGTAAATGATGGAAAGGGGCTTGGTGAGCACATCTGCCAGTTCCTTCAGTACTCTCGGGTGGATGTCATCAGGCCCCATAGACTTGTGAATGTCTAAGTGGTGCAGCAGGTCACTAACCATTTCCCCCTGGATTATGGGGGCTCCATTCTGGTCCCCGACCCTATCTTCTGACTCGGGGGGCTGGGTACCCAGAGAACAATTGGCCCTGCTATTAAAGACTGAGGCAAAGAAGGCATTAAGTACCTCAGCCTTTTCCTCATCCCTTGTCACTGTGTTCCCTCCCCCATCTACTAGGGGCTGGAGATTCTCCTTAGCTCTCCTTTTGCTACGAATGTATTTGAAGAAGTATTTTTTATTGTCTTTTACAGCAGCAGCCAGATTGAGCTCTAGCTCAGCTTTGGCCCTCTAATTTTCTCCCTGCACAACCTCACTACACCTTTGTAGTCCTCCTGACTTGCCTGCCCCTTCTTCCAGAGGTTGTAGACTCTCCTCTTTTCCCTGAGTTCTAGCCAGAGCTCTCTATTCAGCCAGGCCGGTCTTCTCCCCCGCCGGCTCATCTTTCAGCACCTGGGGACAGCCTGCTCTTGCGCCTTTAGGGCTTCCTCTTTAAAGAATGTCCAGCCTTCCTGGACTCCTTTGCCCTTTAGGGCTGCCTCCCAGGGGACTCTGTCGACCCGTCTCCTAAACAGGCCAAAGTCTGCCCTCCGGAAGTCTAAGGTGGCAGTTCTGCTGACTCCCCTCCTCGCTTCTCCAAGTATCAAAAACTCTATCATTTCACAATCACTCTGCCCAAGATGGCCTCCAACCATCACATCGCTCACAAGTCCTTCTCTGTTCACGAACAAGAGGTCCAGTGGGGCGCCTTCCCTAGTTGGCTCACTCACCAGCTGTGTCAGGAAGTTATCATCTGCCACACACTCCAGGAACCTCCTAGACTGTTTCCTCTCTGCTGTATTGTATTTCCAGCAGGCATCTGGTAGGTTGAAGTCCCCCGCAAGAACAAGGGCTAGTGGTCGTGAGGCTTCTCCGAGCTGCTTATAGAATAGTTCATCAGTCTTCTCATCCTGGTTGGGTGGTCTGTAACAGACTCCCACCACAATATCTGCCTTGTTGGCCTTCCCCCTGATTCTTACCCATAGACACTCCACCCTATCATCACCATCATTAAGCTCTAATTTTTGGGTATCCTTTTTTATAATCAGAATAATTTAAAGTCTCTAAGTCTCTGCCATTTTTTTTCACTAATTCTTGAAGAAACTTTTTTCTTCATCATGTCTAACATCCACATTTTGCTAATATATAAAGATCACTTTTACATTTATTTTTGGATATTAGTAAACATTAATGCCAAAAAAGATAAAATCACCTTCTTATTGCCATTGACTTATTTTCTGCTTACTTGTACAAGGTTAGCATTTACTTCCTTTTCTGCCAGAATATCATACTAAAATGTCATTTTTAGCCCTTGTTCGCTATGAACACAGATACCCTTCAGATTCATTCAAGATATGGTCACTCACATTCCTTTTTCCTAAAGCTAAAACTTGAAATTCGTTGGGTTTATTTATTTATTTATTTGTTAGAGCATAACTATCCAAATAACTATCCAACCTGCATTTACTCTTCCTCAGGAATTGTTGGTTCTTCCCTTCCCTTCCCTTTTCTCTTTTTCCCTTTCCCTTCCCTTCCCTTCCCTTCCCTTCCCTTCCCTTCCCTTCCCTTCCCTTCCCTTCCCTTCCCTTCCCTTCCCTTCCCTTCCCTTCCCTTCCCTTCCCTTCCCTTCCCTTCCCTTCCCTTCCCTTCCCTTCCCTTCCCTTCCCTTCCCTTCCCTTCCCTTCCCTTCCCTTCCCTTCCCTTCCCTTTCTCTTTCCCTTTCCCTTTCCCTTTCCCTTTCCCTTTCCCTTTCCCTTTCCTTTCCTTATTTTATTTTATTTTATTTTTTCCCTTGCTGGTTGACTGTCTCCAGCTTTAGAAAGCTAAGCAAAGTAGTATTTTTAAGCACAAAAAAATTATATTTATGTTGATGACTACCTGGCATTTTTAGAGCAGTCATTATTGTTGAGATAACTGTCATTTTCAAGTCTAATTATTATTTTTTTCTTCACTGAGATCCAAAATAGCTTTTTTCCTCCTTTTGTTGAACACAAAATCCACTAAAAATTATCATCTGTACATTTTAGAAACTGTAGTGAATTTTATTACTGGGTGAATGGGACTTGCAAGTATGCAGCTCCTGAACTGAAATCTTTCATGGAAATACTATTATCTCTTGCATAACGTTTTGCATACATGATGCAAAAGAGGGTTTTCTGAGCGTAATTCATTCTCTTTTTCTGTTTTGATTCAGAAATTTCAGAGAACAGTCTTATAATAAAAAAGTATGCCTGTCATTTTTTTGAGTACCTACAAGTTTCTAACTTCTACCTACTGCATTGAGCCATGTTGGTAAATGTGCAGCTGAAACATTATTTAGCAAATATTCCAATGTTGTAATTTTTTACTTGCTATTCAAAATGACTATTTATAAAGTCCCGTTCTTGGGTGAGTAAGCAAAAAATTGAAATCCAATTGAAAAAAACAAAAAGAATTTTCAGCCAAGAAGGAGAAAAGTCTTGCTGACCCATGCATTAAAATAGTAAGGTTCTGAATGGTGGCCTCAGGCAGATAATTACATGTGGAGTGATGGGAGTAGACTACTGGAAATACTTATAAAAAATTGATGAGTTGCTAACATATGCTATAAAACATCAGCTGCATCGGTAGCTTTTAGAATACAGGAAACCTTGAAATATTGACACAAATATGCTTAGAATGGCTATAAGGGATCCGAATCAAAAAAGGGGGGGCTATAAAGCTCTAAATAAGAGGCAAATTAAATTGCTGGTAAAGTTCTTCTTTTAACTGAGCTGACTCCTGTTACACTGAATTCCTGTAAATAGTCTAGTGCATAAAAATAAAGCAAAAGTGTAACTGAAACTACTTTTTGTAGCATAACATCTTCTATTTAAGTTTAAGTAAAGGACAGTTTGAACAGCTGCAGTGGAATGTTTATAAACAAGCAACTCGCTAGTACTGGACAAAGTGTTAGTAGTGCAGATCTGAAAGTTGTTCCAATGATATAGGAAAATGAAAATAAGATACCAAGAGTATGTGAAGAAATAAAAAACAGTTTAAGAGGAGGGGTTTTGCTTGAAGAGGGGTTTTGCTTGAATAGGAGTTTCAGGTCTGGAATGTCAGTGGTAAACAGTTTGAGAAAAGCAAATATTTTTGCAGATATCTCTTATGGTTTTTTGTTTCATCTTGTAAAGAGGACCACAGGAGTAATGTCACTAAGGAACTGCTATAGCAAGATTAAATCCCATTGTAATATAAACCAGATGTGTAGACTTCATGGGGCCTTGCTCACATTTTCAAAATATCCAGATAATAGTTTGCTCATATAACTTTTTTTGTGCAAGTCCTGAACTCTAATGAGAAAGAAACTTGTTTCTGAAACCTGTTGGTAAACAGGGAGAACAGTAACCTAGCCAAGCACTACTTGAGAATTGCAAACCAAGAGAAATTTTACAAGGGGAGGTTCTATTTGCTATTATTTCCTGATGCACAAGGAGGAATTACTGGGTGAAAGAAACCACATTTGCATATCAGCTATAAGGCACAAGAGCATACAGCTCTACAATGATGAGAACATTTTGGTCAAAACAATGCTCTTTGAAATAAACTTGCTTCAAGTTTTCCATAAGTGAAATTCTGCTGTCCCTGTCTGGGAAATGGAAGGAGGAATGTACTATACTAAATGAGTTGAAGTCAGAAACTCCTTGGACAATGCTACTGCCCTCTCCTACCAGGCTGTAAACTGGGGTGAAAGTCAGAAGGAGAGTGTACATGCCATTCATTTCCTTTCTCTCTCTTTTTAATTCTCTAGCCTTTAGAATACATCTTGATATGATGAATTATGACCAAAGCCACTTGTGCCATGAATTCTGCTCCATCTATTTTGCAAGGAAGTTGTAATTTTGCTGGAAGTATAGAGACATGGCACAAAGTTCTTCAAAGTAGTTGATAAAGCTGTGATCATGACATCTGGTGTTGGTTCCCTGTTGCTGCAAGACCAGGAATTTGCATCCTTCAGCTCATAGCTGGCTGAAATCTGAGCTCCCCTAGTCTTGGACAGCAGTGAGGGTGAACTCTACAAGTCCAGTGATTATTGCAAGTTATTATGCTCTCACAGGTTTAAATTTATAGCCAGGGCACCTCTGAAGGAGAGAGTAAATTCTGTGAGAAAAAGATATATCCAGCATTACTGGCTTTACCAGGTTTATTCTGTATTACCTCTGTACCCTCCAGTAAGACTTTTTATTTGTCTGTACAGTGGGGATGCTGGTGTGTCAAGGATATCTATCTCAGGCATTATTTAATTCCACAAATTTCTGAAATCTCAAGCTGATATGTCTGCTAAATATTCAAAAGGAACTTCGAAATGATTTAATTTAGCCATTACTCCAGCCAATGGCACATGACAGAAGAGCAATGCAGAAATGGGAATACATCATTAGTGTTTGAACATACATAAAAAATGGGATTAGTTTATGATTACTTTATTGTTACATGACTCTCAGCTGATTTTTCAAAAAATTTAAATTCATTTCATAAAAAGTTAAATTCATTTTTAACTGCACGACATGTTTTTCTTCTGTAATGACCAAGTGTAATCCAAAGATTTAATTCAGACAAGTGACCACAAATATCCGTAACTGCCTACGTTGCAAAAATATTTTTATTTATCTAGAAAGTGGGCTAGAGAAACCATTTGAATTTTGAATTTATAAGACAATGTTCATAGTAACAATGGCAGTAAGTTTTCCTAGTCTTTTTAAAAAATATTTCTTTGGCAAACCTGGTCCAAATCAGGAAGAAGAGTCACAAACAATAATTTCAAATAATGAAAATAAATTTTAAAGGCCACTAGTACCTTAAACTAAGTTTACAGATATTCCCTTTGAACCTACCATTGTTATTGTTCATTATTCCAATAATAAAAACCAGATGAATTTTCTTCTCCATCTTCCTGTTTATCACTGCACATATGACACCATAGGTGTACATCTTCATTTAGGGTCTTAACACACATACAGTGGAGCAATGCCGTACCTTGCACCAAATGAGCCTAACCAAAAAAAAATATATTAATTAACACTGGACACACTAGCTGAGTGAAAATAACACAACTCTATTATTGGTAGGTAATACAGAGTTACCAGTGACACATCATGATGAGTGATATAGATACCAACTGACAGATGATAGGTTTTAAAAACACGAAGTTTTTCTTCATTTACTGGCAAATGGAAGTATAATTCAAGAGAGCTTTTCTAACATATCCATGCATGAAAACATTGCTTTATGGACCGGATTTGTAGCGCATTTTAAACTCTAATGGTTTCATCAGGGTTTCCACAGTGTGGTGGAAGTTCAGTCCAGTTCTTCTAAGTACAGTTAATAAAATACCTATTTTTAACAATATTCAGAAATTGTGCATCTTACCCAGAGATCATCATTACCTCTTGAGAAAGAGATTTTGTTTGTGAGTCTTAATTGCCATAAATGATTAGAAAACAGAGCCTGGTCCCTAGCATTGCTGTACCATATGGGGTAAGGGAAGAAGGAAGAACATGTTCTTAAAATAGTTGATAACTATCTTTACGTTACCAGTGACCAACTGTCTCAAAATACCAGTAGAAGGTTATTTTCAGCTGGATCTCTCATTTCCAAGTCACAGATGTTTCTCTCGTTTCAACAAATATTAGTAAAACACAGCCTTTTTGAAATACCTATTAAAGAATCTATGACCTGAATCAACTGTATAGTTGATATAGCTGTATAGCAGCTTTTTGCTTGCCCCAGATCATTACTGAAGTCTAGTGGCAACTCTCCAAAACTAGTTAGTGTTATAGTTCAATGGGCAACAAATGTGAGGCTTTATATGAGAGAATTTTCTGCTGTTCTTTGGACAACATGTCATTACTTGGGAATGTGGCATTTATGCTGTTGTTTTATGGCTGTAAACAGTTTTAGGCCATTACTCGTCCTGAAGCTAGGTTCAAATAGATGACAGCTAAGTGGCAACATAAATTCTCCTGTGCTTGGAAACCCTAATCCTAATAAACAGTTCTAACTGATCCCTGAACACAAAATATTGTGGGTCAACAAACATGATAAATTCCATACATGGACTGTTGGCTTAGATAATTAACTGAAAACAACTTTATTGTTAAATTCCCTAATATGTAAAGCTTTTAGCTTTCTGAGACAGTCACAGGCTGATATGTTACAATTTTTACTTTAATTTTTGTTTGCCTGCTTGGTTTTTTTATGATGTAGTTAAGTTACAAGGGCAAGAAACATTACCTTTACACATACAGGAACAGATCAAAGTAGTTTAAAAAGCAGTATTCATATTTAATTTCATTAGCTTTCTCTTACGTATTGTGGTATTCAGGCTTGGTTTCTCCTCATACTTACAGAGACACCATCACCAAACAGTCCACCACACACTTTCCTAGCCTTGTGAGCTCCAAGAAAACTGCACTATTGGAATTTATCAATGAAATGAGCAGCGGTCCGAAGGCTGTACCATATCTGAACAAGAAACTGGATTTTAGTTATCATGCCACCATTGTTGCTGTCTCCTGGCTTGCCCCAGGTTCTTGCCTTTATTCTGCCTGTCAAAGCTGCAGAAAGAACATCAGTTCTAGGGAGGAATTTATGCCTTCTGGGCACTAGGCACCATGCAGAGAATTCTAAGTTATTCCTGGAGAGCTTAGGCATCAGCACAGCAGAGGTATTGATCTACTGTGGCTGGGTGTCAGCTTGATCCATTGATAAGGATATCAACAGTCAAAATATAACCACAGTTTTAAGGTTTTGAGGATGTGGGAATCCAAATAATGACCCTTTGAAAAGTGCTTTTCAGAGAAAGATTGTCTTTTACCGAGTTTCCATGCAGAGGTTTATATGTTGTGATGCTTGTTTTGGAAATTGTTAGTGTTCCCTTTCCTCTTTCAATTAAAAGTGTCTGCAATTAGTGATTCAAATAGAGCAATCAATGTTATCTGAAGAACTGGCCTACTCATCCTTTTCTTGGAGCAAGAGAAAAAGGGGGGGAAAAATCAGGTAAAGAAGCCAATATTTTTGTTAGCTACAGTATACATAAAAATTCCTGTTCATTTAAAGAAATAAACTGTTACTATAATTTTGGTGGGTATTCCCTAAAAGGAGAATGTTATTTGGGCATTTTTTCCTGCACTTGAGGCATTATGAGTACCTGTACTTTTTGGCAGTGTATCACAGTACATTAAGTAAGTTCAGGTTACCTGTAATCTTTATATCACAAATTATCTAGCATGGGTCATAAATTCTGTAAATTTGAGGTTGCCTAAAACAGAGAGCAAAATAATCAGTCACTCTCATAACCTGATCAAGCCTGGATAATCACAGAAAAGAGTTGTGACAGGACCTAAAGGAAAATATGGTTCATTTAATCCTTTATAAATTGATAAACTCTTGCGGCTTTAAAGGAATGACCCTTTCAAAGCAAAATAATCAAATCCATCTCTTGTCAGTTTGGTGAGATTTATATATGGCAGCTGATGATTTTTTAGCAATACTGTCAGTCTGCTTTTCAGATCAATGCCAGTGAAATATTTTGTTTACGATTTAACCTCCATTTCCCCTAGAATTTGAGAGTTTTAATACCAAAAGTAGTTATGTCTAACTCTATTGATCCAGTGGTAAATTAAATGGCAAACAAAAGCAATTGTATTGTTTTGTCAAAATACTCTCAATAGGGAGCAAATTTTTTTATTAAAACAGGATATGTTGCACTGAAATGAAAAGAAAGTTTCATTTCAAGAATGATCTTTTAAAAAAGCAGAGAAAGACCTTCACATAGCTAGATTTATTTGATGGGAATAGTACAAAGGTAATAAAACTGAAATTGTATATTGAATTTCTTTTCTCTACTATAAAGACAAAAGACCCCAAAAAAAGTATAAAACTTACCTAAAAAGCACATGTGAAAATTTTATTCTAACAATGTGTTTTCTTTTTTCTTCAAGTAGCTAACTAGTAACTTTTCTATTTGGAATTGTTTGTTTTTATTTATTTTTGTTTCCTGCCAAATCCTCTGTTGATCTCTGAAATATTGTGTATAAATTATATATTGTGTATAAGTTATATATTCACAGTGAGATTGCTATGACAAAAGGACACAATGAACATTTGGATAAAGAGTTTCAGAAGAAAAGAAGGGGCAATCTATTAAATAAAACCTATTAAATAAGTACAAACTTTTAAGGAAGTATTTCCAATGTGGAGTAAGTTAATACTTCAGCCATGTACCAGATTAACGTAATTGGAGAAATTACCGATTTAATGGGTTGATAAAATCATGACAATGATTACTAATGATTTTAATTCCACTTACATGTTTGCTTGCCAAGGGCTCTAAGGTCAGTGGCACTTTAGGCATTGATTTCAATAGGGGAAGAATAGACTCTTCAAAAAATAAGGAAAGTCATACAAAAGTTTATTCCTATGTGGCATGATAATTCTATAAAAGACCAAACAGTTAATATAAAAAAATACTGTATGTAATAGAAAAGAATTATTTTAAATGTTTTTCTTGATCACACCAACTTGAAGGACTTGCTTCAGTACCACCCTCTTAACAAATCTCTAGAGATCCAGGTTTGTGCAGCTGACAAAAAATAATTGCTATAGAGTTTATCCATCTGTAATTATTTTCTTTAAGATGGCATTGGCTATTTAAGCTTGAGGCAACATGAGAAAATTGATTTTTTTATGATGAAACTCCACCTGCTACAAATAGGATATCATGATTCCTTTTAAAGATAATCATCTGCCTGTGTCTCTGCAAGCAAAATTGTTGATGCAATAAATAAAAATCCCACACCATAAATAACACATCTGTAAATCCTACATTTTAGATTCCTTTCACTTTTAGTGGTATTTCTTTCAAAGCCATTTTTTAAGTTCCCTGAAGTACTCTACTGTGACTCTGAAGCCCTGAGTGGAAAGTGAGGCAGGGCTACATCTCCCTGCAGGAGGACTAGACGGGCTGTGACTCAGACTAGCTGTTTCCCACTGCTACAGTTCTTTGTGCAGGTTGTGTGTTGACCTAGTGGCAAAGCCTTGTCTCCATACCCTGGGAGCAACGTCAGTGCTCCATGAATTTTCAGCCATTCCATTACCTGGATGCACAGGATAAAAATACTGTGTTCAAACTATTTAAATTAAAGCTATTCAGCATTTCAGCATTCTGAGAGCAGAATTTTGAAATTCATTTCATAGACATTTCCAAAGTCAGGCATATACCTGTTGGTGATCTTGTAAAAAGCTATGTACACTGGGCAAGTTGCAAAGGCTCTGAAGCAAAATATGTGCCTGTATGATAATACTTAGTGATAATATTCTACTGATACCAATACTAATCCCAATAGCAGTGTTCCCCTGATACAGAGAAATGTCGGATAAAATTTCCCAATTTACTGCGCAGGTGTGGGGTGGATATATTCTGTAATATTGGGTGGGTAATAATTAAAGGACCCTCTCCTGAAATCTTTCCCTTACATAGACAAACACACAAAGGTAGAATCTAGCTTTAATCAGAGAAATGGTTTTGCTGTAGAAATTTGCTCAAATCCACCTCGATCCTTCTCAGCAATTTAGTGGTGGTACCAGATGATGTTCCAGCTAAAGAAGAAAGGGTAGGGCTAGGGGCAGATGCAAAGAAACGGCTTTTGAAAGCTGAGTTTACTGGTCATGTTATTTCTGGGTTGCTGAGTGTTGATTATGGGTGTTGTGGCTACTACACAACTACACAACTACTACAAGTGGAAAAATCCTCATGCACATACCTTAGCCTTCCCTCCTTCTCTAGTAGAAGCAGCTCCTCCCTGCACATAAGGCTGTCTTAAGATGTCTGTAGGAGGATACAGATAAGAGTGTCTCTGTAAGAAGACTGTTCAGGCTAAGGTGGTCCGTTCCCTGTTTCCAGAGGGCCAGGGAAAGAAAGCTGTCTGCCTCGCTTTGAGCCTGCTGCCTGAAGTTGCTGTCTACTTTGTGCACTGAGCTAGCTCTGAGTTCGTCTGCTTGTGATGGTTCACAGGATGGGGATTTGTATCTATTTACAGAACTAATAAGATGAAGACAACAGAGGAGCTCGTGACACTAACATGTTTTTTAAACTTACATTTCTTTGGTTTGGCATTTATTAAGATTTGGTTACTAGTGAAATTAGTACTGATTTTGTTGCTATACACAATGGAAGCATTGTACTTAAAATAGTGAAATTGGTGTTTTTATTTATATTTCTATATCTGTTGCTAAATATTTTTTTCTAGTTCAACAAGGTAAGCTGGAAAACTGCCCTGACAAATCTGTTTGATGGGCAGTAGAGACCTGAAAAGTTGTATTTGATTCAAGAGATGAGGGTGAAAAGATGAAAGAAATTCTAATGTAAATGACAACAGGTATCAACAAGATTATATACCACTATTGAATTAATATGTAGTTCAACTTCAGAAAGTTTAAATGTATTCTGGCGTTTGGCCAGATAAAAATGGGGTGCTACAGTTCAAGAAATTAAACTATCATTAAAGGACGCTTAGAATTAGCTTGTAAAATAAATCTGAAAAAATAACAATGGAAATAATGACTGGGGTGGGGAAAATAAAGAAAACTAAACCAGAATGCACATTACAGGCTTTATGAATCTTGTCTCTGTATTTATCACTCACACTAAATAAGAGCAAAAGCCAAGTATAACATGATTCAAAACAAGCAGACAAATTTTTTACCCTATAAATGTGAAATGTTACAGAAACGTTTATGCAGAGAGCTCATATTTTAGGAGTAGGTATTACTTATCAGTTTATTTTCTTTTGCTTCTCAAGGTGATTTCTTATTGATACTGATAAACTGTTCTGTTTAGCATGCGGGCAAGAACATGACTTGGAAACTTGCAACTCTACCTAGCCCTATGGCAGGATGAAATGAAAATTTGTTTTTCCTGTTTCCACAGATCTTTTTGATGTGAATAATAAAGCCAACAGAAGAAACAGAAGAAAAAATTACTGTTTCATAGAAAATTTAGATTTTTCCTAATTTTGATTTTGGTCTAGATCTGCTTAAAGTTGCAATTTCAAATTTTCCTATTAACTGAGAGCAGGTAGAATTTAATTTTAAAAACACCAAAACATGTAATGAAGCAGACCGTGCAGCTTCATTGGTATTCTTGTCAATTTTACAGCCGCTATTGACAGAGAAGCTGACAAGAATACCAATGTCACTGAGCAGGCAGGTTGTTCCCAAAATCTCTAATTCTGGGCAGTTTATCCCAAAATGACCACATTCTAATCCACACTCTTTCCTTTGAAGCTGGAGTCTTGAAGGTCTTTACTCTTTTTTCTTTTTTTTTTCTCCAGAATCCCTGACTCTGGAGTAGGTGGACATTTCCATCACTGGAAACTGTACAGGAAACTGTACAGAAACATCAGCATCCAGATGGATTGGCTAGATAGAATATGTGGTACTGTCCCATAGTCACAGAGCTCAAATTTCTACCATTAACAAGGGTTAATGCCCTTCAGAGTTTCCGGAAGATTTTTTAGAACTCTTCCTGACCTCAACAGATTTTATTAGTCTCACTGATGGAGTGAGTTGCCCCTGCTTAAGGCTCCCATGGTTTCTGAACTCTGAGATACAAATTCTCTGTCATTATAATGCAGAATATACCAGCACTGCTCAGGGTTTGCAGATTTTTGTATCAGAACATGCAAATTTTCATTTGTTTTTATCCTCTTTGGTGAACCCTTTGTCTCCAGTGAGAGAAAAGAGCAAAGGTGGTGACAGTGCCACCTGAAAATAGCCAGCAGCCTGTTAGTGTCATTCACTCATAGCCATGCTCCAGCTCTGCCTAAGTCTACAGGGGCAACCTCATTTAGCCATATTTTGCTTCTGGGTCGCCTGCCTCTGACCAGCCATTACCTACAGGACACATCATAGGAACTCTTTAGCAATACACATCAACTGTGTAGAGCAACTGAAAGGAGTCTTTGCAAGAGAATGCTGAGGTAGAAATAATGACCCAAATATGATCAATAATGACCCGTGTTCTGAGCGTTGCTACAGTGAGATACTCCCTTGAAATATTTTACTAATGAGCCTGTGTGACTGAGTTAAGGTTTTACTTGGCTTTCTTCACACACTGTAAATATTCTTCTCCAGTCTTCTCTAGGTTGTGATTGCTCTGTGTTCATTACTGGTATGTATATGTTTGCTGAATCTATGAATTAGATATCAGAGAAAAACTAAAGATGTGTAATGAAAAACAGCTTAGTCACTTTTGCTTTCAACATAATCTCCCTATCTCTTTTAACAGAAACAAATTTAGTGCTGTATCAGTTTAGGTAGAATCTTTTTTAAGAACATGCCAGCTACCAAAATAAGATTAAAGCTGACATTTTGACTGTAGGTCCTTCTAGCTGAGGAAGAGGTTAAAAATACTTTTAATTATAAAAATCACTTAGGTGTCTTATACTATGAAAAATAATATTTTATGGAGGGTTGAGCAGTGCACATTCAACGGGAGAGTTCACATAGATTAATCTGCCCTCTGGGATGTCAGTCAGCCAATTTGATTCTTTCAGTGGTTTACCAAGTTCTGATGTGCTTAGCACTGAATTTGACTTATCATCAAAGTTCTGTAAGTCAAGTGGGATTGATACTCTTATAACAGCTCCACTTGTTTTTCTTTTTCCTTTATTTAATTAAATAAGAGAGTTAGTGAAATTGCATTTTCTATCTTTGCTGAGCAGACCAACAGAGTAAGTATAAAGCTGTCATTGATGTGGTATGAGCTCACAATTTTAATCTAGCCAGATAAATTGGACAACTATATATTTTATGACAGTCACAGTCGCTAGCCTACAGGAGTTGTTTGAGAAGCATAAATTAGCCATATGTCTAGGTGTTTCATTAACAAACATCTTAATATCAACATTGATCTTGCTGAATATGGCATCTCAGCTATAATAACAATGTTTGAGTTGTTCTATTATGCCTAGATGTGCATTTTCATTTTCAGAAGATATTAGAGTTATTGAGCCTTCAACAAATAAACGATGTAAGGAGAAACTAAGTATGTTAAGAGCCAATGCCTTGTCTGCTGTAAATTAGTATGGATTTGCTGACTTCAGAGAGGAGGATCCTGCCGTCCATCTCCATATGAAAATACATGCATAGTGGCATGCAAATAGCCATATCAACTTAGATCACACTATGAGGCCCAGTGTTCTGCTCAGTATGGCAGTTGCCAGTTGAGAAACAAATTATTTGTGTATAGACAGGACTTAAAAGAGCTGTGGAGCACTCTAGTAGCGCTTGGATAATGCTCTATGGTTTGGGAACAATCTCAGAGATGATTCAGAGCAGCAGCGTATTTGTAATTTGCATGCATCAGACTTGACTACGGTGGGACTCCAAACAAAATGATGGTTAGCTAAACACTAACCTGCTGCTCTTATGCCATTGATACTGGTATAGACATAGATACACACATTTTATCCTTAAATATAAGACAGAAATTTTCAAAATTAAAGCTATAACATTTAAAAATAAATAGGATACTGTATAGCTCAGAGTCCATCTGTTTAAATCAAAGATGCAGAAGTTCATAGTATGAAATACATATGTGCAATTTTTAAAAGGGCAATTTTATGACCAACAATTAACATTTGAAGCTGTGTAAACTGAAATAAGGAACAATCTGTAATTTTAAAGAGTAAAAGCGAATTGCCTATTGAGGGGCAGGGAGCAAGAAGAAATTCCTTCACTACTAGCATTTCACAGGTTTCTTGGAGGTAGATGATGAGCCTCCATCAAGGAAGTCATCATCCTTCTTTCTTTATGCCCTATATAGACCTTGATAGTGGATCATAGGACTTAGCAGGGACCTTTACACCTCTCCAAGATAGACAGAAGCAAAACTGTGGACTCAGTAGCAAGTATTGTAGCCAACACAGGATAATCTATCACTTGGGTAAGTGAGCAGCCTATTGTTACTTCTTATTCTCTTTAATAAGGACTTGACAGACAAGAAATTATACTATGTGGTATCTAAACTATAAAAAGTTTACTGGAACTATTGGTGGAGTAATTGAGCTTTGGTTTGTGCTATTTCCTGCTTATGTCTAATGCTCTGCGCGTTACAGTTCTTTTCCCCTGATATCAGACTTTGCCAAGAGGACAATCAGTTACTAGATGGTCCAGTTGTCTGGCACACATTAGCAAATTCACCCTTTCCTCTATAACTGAAAAGACAAGAAGGCTTAGATTTATGTCTTAAAAATCATATAGTATGTTAAACTGGCAGTGTTTGGGTAGACAGATATTCTCAAACTGTATTAAAATTATCAGTGAATCAATACGTTAACAAAGTGTTGAAATTAACTCTCACTCTAATGAAAGACATGGAAGACTAAGTTTGGTGTCCAAATCTATTCATCCATAGTAAATATTTCTCAAGATGTTGCATCTGAGATAGGAATGAATAAATTAATTCACAATGCTGAAATATTAGAACAACTTGGCTTTAAGAAAAGAATATTAAAAGATTTCTTATATAAGCATGCACATACTCATCTGAATTTCTTCTCAGTGTTCCTCATAAAGAAAAGTCTTGTCAGCATTCAGTGCTCATTAACAGTTACAGTTTTCTGAGAAATCAATACTTATTCCAGAGAAAGTGGCTGAATTTGGAAAGGGATAATTTCATTTCTTGAAATCAGAACACGAAATCAGTTATTTGCAAAACAATATCTACCACTTAATGAAATCCATGTCTATTTCTGCTTTCTACTATGATACATTTTTAGATCTGAATTTTCATTTGGATAACTTGTCTTTGATTCCTTACTGTGGTTTATTCTCCAGTTAATGTTTCATGTCATGAACTTAAGCACATACATGATCAGTTTCTTTTGATTATTTTTCAAATAATGGGAAAAAAGCATAAGTAATATTCAGCCTGAAAATGTCTTTCCAATTTTATCTTGCTTATCCTGATATACTTTCAAAAATTACAACTCAGTTGCATAGCAAGCCTTTCTCAAAGTTACAAAAGGAGCTACTAATAGCTTGGACACATTTTCAAATCCTTTTAATCAGCATTTAGGGAGAATGATTTTATGAGGATATACATGTTTCCATGATTTCTAAACCTGATACAATGGAATATATCCCAGAGTTGTTAAACTGTTTTTTTTCAGATGAATAGAAATTATCAAAATATTTTAAAACATCTTCCACATCAAATTATGACTTATGTACTTCGTGATATGCAGCATATTATCTGGGTAGTTAGCTGGAAGCAAATAGTCAATTTTGTATTAATTTGTGAAAAAGCAACATTAGCAATTGCAAATGATGCTGATGATGCAAATGAAAAAAAATGCTTGTTATAAAATTAAAATCACTGACAGTTTACCAATATTGCATTTTGAAATATTCCTAATGCAGCTTTATTGCTGCCTTGAAAATGATCTAGCAAAGATTATTGCTCTTTCAACTGAAATAACAGACAACCATTTGAAATATTTGGTATTTCCATGGTGAGCGGCATAGAAAAGAAAGCAAAAAAATGCTCCCTTTGGCTATACATAATTTCTTAGATGCTACAGAAGACCTACGGGTGAATTTAAAAGAAAAAAACCCAAACTTGTTTGGGTTTATGTCACTGTCATGTAATTAACAAGAGTAACTATTTTTATTGTTCCTGTAGATGTTATTGTGTCACTTTTGTAAAGTGACTGCATTTTATAGATACAAAAACTGTTTGAAGAATTCTGTTCTTTCATGTTATGCTAGAATTGTTTTTATGTCCTCCATTTGTCTTATGTTTTATATCTGAAAGACCAGTATGAGCAGTTGAGAAGCTTATTCTGCATAAACTGCAGTAAGCATTATGGCAGATTTTCTGACTTCATTGATCCTTGAAAGATTGTATGTACACTCATCCTAGAAAGTGCAAAGTCTCTTTTCTTCAAGAGTTGCATCCTGATTATCACAAGTCTGGTTGCATTTTATCTTAGACAATTAAAAGTACTCATTTAGATATATTTATTTAGCTACAATATGACATCCTTCTCATTGGCCCAATCCACTGGGGTATGGAGCAAATAGATATGAAACAGTTCAATATGTAGGGCAATTTTTGCTGGTACAGTCAACAATGCAGACTTATCTATTTTTGAGTTTCAGTGGTAGTTGAAGCAGGATCTGTCAGTTAAGATGCTATATCAATAATAAATATTGTTTGAGACTGAGGGCACTATAAGAAGTTGTAGCCAAAAAGTGGCCTTCAAAAAAGATTCCTAAAATGTAGTCATACAGAGGTCTCACAGGGGCTTGGAAATCAGAATATTATTCACAGTTGGTTTCAGGTCTTCTTTCCCCTCTGGACAGTTTTTCAGTCTGCAGACAGTATTCTCAGTAGAAACAGAGGAATTCTCCAGTGCTTTCTTTGAAGGAGTGATACAGGTCAATTGTCTGAAACTCTTGATTTTACTTCCAGTTCCATTGAGCAGTTCTGATATTCAGCAGTTGTATCAGTAGCTCGGAGTGCACTACCAGCACAGAAAAGGGATGCCCAGTTTGAGCAGAATTCCTCCCACATCACAGGTTACTTAGGCTGGATGAAGTTTTCCAAGAACTCTGATGAGGCCTTTCCTTGGATATTTTCAGGTTCTGAGCAGAGCAACCAGTTTTCTAATGGCTTTAAAACTATCCTTCACAGAACAGTCAATGAGACATTGAAGAATATTAATATGCATACACAGTAAACATTTGCAGTTTATGAAATGGCTAATTAAACTGTCTAGCAGTTTTCTTCCATACCATGGCATTTCGTTACCAGACTTACAAGTACAAAAACAGAAACAGAGGCCAGACTAACATCCCAGTTGGACAGGAAGAATTTCAAATGTGGACTTACACGAATTATATTTATTTCACAGGTACAAAGTCAGTAAAACCACTGGAGTAAAGCTTCAAATCCTGGATTTGTGTTTCATTACTAGTTTTTCTCTAAAAACTAAGTTTCTTCAGGCTGCATTTTGTATTGAAAACAAGGTTTAAGTCAACAATATATTGGTTAGTGTTGCTTTGAAAAGGTTTCATTGATTCACTGATCCTTTTGCTCATTCAATAACTGAAATAAATTATTTCTCTTAAAATGATGGGTATGTGATAACTCTGAGGGACAAAGTAATGTACTTGTCTTTTGGTTTCTCATTGAAAAAGTAGAAATAGAAGGAATTGAGGAAAAAATAAATTTAAGTCTATGTTTCATTTTGGTTTCTGAGCACTGGGAAAAATACTTTTAAAATTTATTTTTCCCTTTTTTCCGCCTTCATTTTAGGCCTTGAATGAAATGCTTACCTTTCCAGCCAGCAGGTGGGCAATAAATATTCCTTTAGAGTGGGGGAGGCACTATAATGGGTCTGTAACAGCAGTTGTCTCCATCTGTTGCCATTTCCTCATTTTTCATTGTAATTTTCCTTCAGCATGGAGTTGCTGTACTCCTTTCCCTTTCTGACCACACTCCTCCTTTATTCTGGATAGGGTCTTGGATAGGAAGACAGATAGAGCTTGTGATGGAGGGAAATAGCTGTTTGTGCTTCCTTTTTGAGCCCTGATAACAACTTCTGGAAACTTATTAGATTTTTTAATACTACTTTTTAATGAGCTAAACTTGCAAACAGACTGGGGAAAAAAAAGATGCAGTGTAGTAATATTAAATGTTATTAAGAAAACCAAATCAAGAGAATACTGAGAATTGCCAAGTGATTTTTATTGACTTCTGTAGTTAGCTTTCTATACATGTAACTAGATCCTAAGCAGAAAAAAGAAGGTCCAATGGCCTATCAGAAATACCCTGTGTGGTCTTAATATTTCTCTAAGGTTCACTGAAGAGAGCAAAGCCAGAAAAGATCACAGGGTATTGCTGAGATGGTTAAACTGCAAGTTTTCCCTTTATTCTTAAAGTAGGCAAGTGAATACTTCTTATAACTTTCTATGTTCTCGTGTTAAACAATATTATATGAGTGATCACTCTTTCCTTGCAAATATTTAAAGTATCAGAATAAATGTATAGATAATTTTAAAACTGTTTTCTCATACCAGTGAATTGTATGAGGTGAGTATGTCACGTGAGCAGTGCTGACAGACTTGATGTATCAAATCTGACGTATCAATGAGCTATTTGCCTGCAAATTTGTTGCAAGGAAAAGCGAATACATAGATTTTCAGAATGGAAACCAACAGTAATATTTTGTAACAGGAGAATCGTGATCTTAAATTCTTATCTGTGGGAAGTTGTCACTTCTTTGTGTTTTGTGATTTACCTTGACATTTTCCCAGATGTGTACTTGTTACTGGCAAATGCTGACCAGTGTAAACTTAAATCCTAAAATCCACAAAATGGCAAGTAGTATTTTTAAATAGTTTTGCTGTTAGAAAGATTAAGGTAATTTTCATTCTTAAGAGGAAACCTTCCTGCATCACACAGGTTAGGGATAGCAGTGCTAAATAACTCTACAGCCCTTCAATGTTCAGTCTTTGAGCTTTGCTTGCAATTAAAATGCAACTTTGCTGGTAGTCTTAGTAAAGCAGCCCAAAAATTGTATCCGTGCAGATATAAATAAATACTATTAATGCTTTCATCCTCTATCAGAACTCTCAGCTTTCATAATCTGCAGGTGGATGACACTGGAAAAAAATGTAGATTAATTAGAGTTATGACTGGAAATTTAAGCTTTGAAATAAGAGATTGTTAGCAGGTACACTCAGCTTCAAAAGTAATGTACACAATGCTAGGAAGCTGACAGCTGAGACTTCATGGAAATATGAGGAGAAAATAATATCAAATATGATCTCTGTACACTTTTACAACCCAAGTAGAAATAAAAAACTGTTCTCTGATATTACAGTGTGAAACATAACATGTAAAGCTGAATACAATATTCTGAGGGGACAGAGGAGGGGGAGAGGGGGACAATATTACTTGAAATGAATGTACCAGAAGGCTCATGTGGTGTTTCAAACCAGTAGTGTTTGAAGGGATCAAAGTGCTCCAGACACATTCCTGGCCTTTACTACATTACCAGAAGCTAACCAAGAAAAGAGTTACAGCAAGTAACATTTAAAAGTATTTAAATATATTATGCATTAGCAGTACCTCTGTGCTAATAATTGAGAGTGACCAAAATACTGGAAGGAGAAATACTCAGGGTGCCAAAGATACCTTCTGTTCAACTGTTAAACTTAGTAATATTGCTTCACACTATCTAAAGAGTGGAGTTTGGGAACTACAAGTTTCACTTTAAATAATATTTGCATCCAGTACAGCTACGGCTTCAGATGAATCAAAATGAAGTTTCAACCATTTTTATCAAATATCACACCTTTTTTAGGGGTGATCAGAAAGGGACAATATGTCAGATTTTACACATTTTAGTATAGGTTTCGCTAACTGTGTCAAAATTTTCTTACAAAATGTGAAGCCTGATGGTAGTTTTACTCTATGCGTAATATGCATAGTGTTATGTATTAGCTAATGAAGTCTCTCTATCTTCACTACAAAAATGTTCCCAAAGTGGATTTGCTAATGCTATTCTAAGCCAAGCTTTAAGGTGTCTACAGAACTAACTACTTATATTCCTTTATACAGCATCAAAACATACACTGATATTACTCTAATATTACCATCTGAATAAAAAATGGCATTGGGGAAACATTTATTGGCAATGAGAGCCTGGCTGAATCAACTGGTGGAGAAATTCTGTGGTATTTACTTTATAGTTTGGGTAAAGGTGGGAAGAAGATTTAGAAGAGTACAGCCTTTGAAATGTCTTCAGTCGAGGACCTGAGAGCATCTACCAGTTTCCATTACCAGGATACATGTTCTGGCCACACACCAGTCTTCTGTTTTTATGTGAAGGAAGCTTGGCTGTATAGACTGCAAGAGAGCCACGCTATGATTCAGTTAGATTTCTGGTGTGCTTATACAGAGTCACAGATAGTATGCTGCTTATCTGCTACCTAAGTATTTTCCTGTGCAAAAAGAATGCTTAACAAATAGATCAGCTGACATTATATATGCTTGGTGCAGTTGAATCATGAAAATGTGTGGAATAAGGACAATTTAAAGCAAGGATCCCTGTCTCAAATCCATTAGTGGAAAATTTTTAATTTCCCACCTGCATTTTTAGCTACAGTTGCATTAAATAAATGAGAGCCATATATAAACAATCATACTATCCTGAGCAAGATGACAGTTATTAAGTGTGTAAGTTATAGAGATTCTCTGCCTAAGAACTAAAAGACTCTGAAAGTGAACACGCAAATTTTTAGGCACCCACTTCAGGAAACATTTAAACTGATGTGTAAGTGTTGCAGAAGTCAAGGATGCACTTGACTTAACCATTTCAGTTTTACCGTTAGCTTTTTCTCATTCATATTCTAAAGGCAGGGTTTCTCATCTAGTTCTGCCAACAAAATAACATTTACTTCTAAATGACTTCTAGTTGTATAATCTACTCTTCATGAGGTTTTCCTGCTACTTTCATCATATTTCGCTTCCTCAGGTATGCATTTTCAAAATCAGAGAGGTGAAGTTTCCTACTGATACTGTGCTGTCAAGTGGCTCACTGCCAGAGGCAAGGCATTTAAAAAGCGCCAGCTGCAACACACTTGGTGTCTATGGCAGATAAGTTGTTTGAGCTCAGGGTTATTCATTTAACAGCTGTCTTTGCCTTCCATTATCATAGGGTACATTACAATTACCGGCCATAAATTGCATCTCTCTGCTGGTCTGAAGAAGTTTGGAGAAATTAAAGAGAGTAAAGATTAAGGTGAATAATAACAATGATGTTACCCCCTTCTCCTTTCTCCACAATACAGAGACTACGTACTTGTCGTACTTGGACATTTAAGTCTTAATTATAACTGGCAAAGAGCACTCTGTCTGGATAGAAAAAGTCCAGTTTCCTTGCTTCCTGTTGTGGAGGTCACAAAGTGAATCCACGAGCTTCTGTTGGGAGAGGACATGGTAGACATGTTTCAGTGACTCACAGCATGAAATAACATACCCACATTTTGCAGATGTTTCTGCTAGGTATTCATAGTGAGGGATCATAGTAGGGGCAGTCAAAGGGGCAGAGGAGAGAGGCAATTTGTAACCGGTGCTAGGAGGCAATCTTCTTGATATTTGGAAGGTATGCTACTGATAGCTTCAGTTAATACTTTCTTCTTTGTGATTGTTTAAACTGATTCCCTTTGAAATTCACAAAGAAGAGTAGTGACTGTTTTTTCATGGGAGGAGAGTCTGCAGAGAGTGTCCTGCTGTTCCATATGCAAATCTGTGTGGCTTTCCATTACAAAGCTGTGTGGCTTTCCATTGTGCCAGAGAAAAATGTGGTAGAGTAGTATTCTGCTTTCTCCTCACTATGTTTATGTTTTAGCACTTCAGAAAGTCCTAAGAACATAACTTTGTTTCAAGCATAGAATCCACAAGAGATAATCTATCTCTTCAGGAGATTTATATATCTCCTACTGCTACAAGATGATTTTCCACATTTTCAGTGGGTGATTTGAGGCCATTTTTGCTCTATTGAGCCATTATGACCCAAGAATTGTAATCCAGCTCACAGGCCATTGCTGCAACAGGTGTAATATGTGAATAAGAACATTCAAGAAATGATGTGGTAGAAGTAAGAGTTTATTAGATGCTTGAGGCTAGCATTTGGAAGACCCAGGACCACTGTCAGTAAAAACACCTGAAATATATACTAAGGGTTAAACAAATCAAAATATAAGTGTATAGCATTACTGCAAGTGATACATAGGGTCATGTTCAAAATAGATGAATACAAAATGTCGCGATAAAAAGTATATTCAGAATTAAGTTGGTTGAAGCTGAGAAATTGGGGTTGCATCAAGATGTAGCACTGCTTCTTGAATTAGCAAAGGTTTGGTAAAGTTAAGTTTTAATTCGCTACCCTGTGTGACAACATTACCAGCATTTCTTCAGGGTCCAGCATCTGCTGGCAGTAATCACTTTGCAGGATCAGGCCCTCAATATGTGTACTATGTTGGCATGGCTTTAATTGCAACCCATTAGGAGCCAAAGTGTTTTCTAATGCTGTAGATGTGCTCTGTAGTTCACTAGGAACTCAAGCAACAGCAAACAAAACTCTTATTCACCAATCTGCAGATAGGGTTGGCAAGCGACTGGTGAGGTCTGCTTGCTGATACTTCATCAGCATAATTATTGTGGTCAGAGCGGTGACAGCGTAAACTGATAATTATTCACATACAACATTGCACGGATAATTGGGTTACACTGTCCATCAAGGTAAATGTTGAAAGTGCTTGAAGGGTAGTGAATATTCTCATGGATACATTTTGTACCCTTAAGGGCCTGATTCAAAACCAGTTAAAGTCAGTGACTCATGAATTTCAGTAGGTTTGGTATCAAGATCTGAAAAGTGCAGGGTGTCTAAGTTTTTCTTTCTTTCCTTGGAGCGGGTGCAGAGTAAACTATAAATGGTTTATCTCTGATACAGCCTTCACAATAGTGGCAGTGTGTTTGCTCTACAATTTCCTTGTTTGTTTAAACTACTCCTACACATTTCCACATGCATTACATCAGTTAATTTGCTTATTAATTCACAAATGAAGCATTGTCTTCTCTATAGGGATTGGCAATTGCGGAGAATCTTTCTTCTCAGTTTATTTCTCTTCTATTTCCTCAAGTACCACACTTACCTGCCTTCTTAGACCTAGACCACTGCCTCACATCATAAAGGTAAATTCATGGATTGAAAATGCATATTTCCTGTCTTTTTCCTGTATAATTATTGTTGTGGTTTAGCCCCAGACGGCAACTAAGCCCCACCCAGCCGCTCACTCACTCCCCCCCGGTGGGATGGGGGAAAGAATCAGAAGAGCAAAAGTAAGAAAACGCATGGGTTGAGATAAAGACAGTTTCATAGGGAAAGCAAAAGCCGCGCACGCAAGCAAAGCAAACCGAGGAATTCATTCACTGCTTCCCATGGGCAGGCAGGTGTTCAGCCACCTCCAGGAAAGCAGGGCTCCATCATGTGCAACGGTTACTTGGGAAGACAAACGCCATCACTCCAAACGTCTCCCCCTTCCTTCTTCTTCCCCAGCTTTATATACTGAGCATGAGGCCATATGGTATGGAATAGCCCTTTGGGCAGTTTGGATCAACTATCTTGGCTGTGCCCCCTCCCAACCTCTTCCACACCTGGCAGAGCATGGGAAGCTGAAAAGTCCTTGACGAGTGCAGCAACACCTAAAACATCAGTGTGTTATCAACACTGTTTTCAGCACAAATCCAAAACACAGCCCCATACCAGCCACTATAAAGAAAATTAACTCTATCCCAGCCAAAACCAGCACAAATATGCATTCTTAGAGTCCTTGAGAATTTTTATGATCATTGCCCTAAGGCTAAAGCATGTGCATTGGGTTTTTTTCTCATTAAACAGCTCATAAGGATGGAGTTTAATGTTTGCTTGACATCATTGCTTCTGGAGACATGTAGGATCTGGACTTGTACTGGTTCCGAGTATTATGAACAATTGAATCCACCCTGGCTTTAGATAAATTTATTAAATGTTCATTCCTATTTTTAACTTATATTTAAGTTTAATTAAAAATGTTCAACTGTAACATCTATAATTTAGAAAATGGGAATAGAGAAGTATGACCTCTAACAGAAATCTCTTCTCGAAGCGAACTGCAAAGAAAAATTATGTAAATTTTATGTTGCCTTCACAATTGTTATCTGAGCATGCCTAAGTATTCACGCTTTTAACTGTTCCTTGAGTTGTAGCATTGAAACCCAAAAAACTCAGATGCAAACGGGTGTAGGTATTTCGCAGGTTATTTGAAAATACCTCATTATTCCCATGCAGTTAAATTAATGATTTATTTAATGAAAGAATGAGTCTTACTTTGGAACAAAATTTAAATGTTTAGTGAAATAGAGTTTCCTACTGAAAAAGCATTCTTTCATTGCTAAATATGTATTTTGGCCATGAATTTAAATTTGTCCTATGCAACAACAACTTTGCATATTCATTAAGCCCTTGTATAGGCAAGATTTTACAAGTTCATCCTTTCATCAGAGAAGAGCCTTATTATCTTTACCAAGCTTATACTTATACTACTTATAAGCCCGAGTAGAACAGTTTACAGGAGTTAGATCTTTCAGATAAATAAATGTTGTCTTCTTACCAGCATACAAGAAAGCACTCAGTACATTCTTCCAAACTATTAGTGACTTCATTGAAATGTGCACTGGAAAGACTCCTGGTTTATCTCCTGTAAACAATGTTTTCAGTAGGAGTGGAGGGAGAGGAGAAACTTGAATAATGACAAGGTGTTTATTACCATTCAAGTGACAAATTGTTGTCACTGTGCATGACATATTAGAGAACAGTGTTTTCTTTTCTTGGAACATCAAAATCCAAATGCAAGTGTAGAAAAGGAAGGCATTTTAATTCTCTTTACTTGTCCTCTACTGAAAAAGCTTAGTTCTTGATGACTTGAGCAGTTTTACAGTTAAGTAATCACTAATATTAGCAAGTTCAAGGAGACTGAGATTTGCCAGCTGGCATGTTCTGAAAAATTGGGCCATATAGTAGCATGGTGCAGATCCTCAAACCAGCTCAGGATAAAGATGTGACAGATACTACCTCTTCTAGTCTCACTCTAAAGCTAAACATCTAATGGCAAGCACTGTGTGAAATAGAGAACTTTCCATATGTCAGTCTGATAGATGTTTATCTCTAATGGCAGCTGCTAAAGTGCCTTGGCTAAATAAACACTTGGTGTAAGTCAAAATGGATCCAGATCTGGTCTTCTGCCCTTTTGGGTGTAGTTTTCATGTGTTTGCTGTTTTAATGATGCAGTTCTTGTACTGAATATTTTCTAAGGAACCGAACTTTTACAAAGCAGTTCAATTTTTTTCCCTTCTTCCTGGAGAGAAATATTCTTAAATTAGACTCATTAAAAATCTATTGTATTGCTGAGAGTGCACATGTTAGACTTCTTTTTCCCCACTAATGTGAAGTGGGAGAAGCAGAAGTATCATTATATTAATGGATTGAGGAGAATATACTCAACTACCACCCAGCTTACAAAGCAAAATATAACAGCGTACAAAACTGTGATAAAAGGAATCTAGCTGCGTGAAGCTGTAATAAAACTATGATAAATGAAATCTAGCTGCATATCACCATGACAAGTAATTCCTAACTGAATTAACCTATCAAAACTCTGCTGTCCTTTGGTAAGACAAGTAAAACATTGAAACCTGCCCTGAAGGCTCAGTGATGATAGTACACTGGTGGTATAATTTCACTCAGTAGTATGCATCTTCTAAAGTGTGAGACTTACATGAATCAGAACAATGCTTGTGCTGGATATACTGGCATCTACAAGTATTTCCCTCCAAATTCCACATATTAAGTCTTGCTGTTAAAAAGAAAAATCAGTTTATTGGCAAGCCAGTACTCTCTTCATTTCAATTATTCTTTAAAACATTTTTATTACCTGTAAAAGGTCAGACAACACTGAAGTATTTACCTGTTTAACAGTGTAAAGTTAGTTGTATGCATTGAAAGATGTAAGATTAGCATCAGTACTACGACTCCTGGTGTGAAAATATATTCTACGTTAAAGAGATTAGTAAATCCATGCTGGATTAGGGTCCTGATATTTTCATTTTTTTAATCTTTTCTATGAGAAAGAAGGTAAGAGGAAGTTTTGTCAAATGTAGGTGAATCATCAATCATCATAGGAACAATTTGGTCCTATAGGTATAAATCTGTCATAATGCCTGTTTTCTCTCTCTTGTTTATCTGTCAGTATATCTGAATGAAGATAATAGTAAGAATGGTTACAGAAAGAAGTTCACTAGCAAATTTTTAAATCCTGACTTAAAACAAGGGAGATTATTAGCTGGATGATGGGAATAGGTCCCAGGACTCCTCCTCTTATGCAAAACTAGGCATCCTAATGCAGTGTTGTTTAATATTTGAGCAATGAGAGAAAGGATTGGTGTCACCCAATGGAAACCAAAAGTATTTTAAAGCATACAGTTATTTCGCAAAAGTTTGTGTATTATCTATCTATCTACTTTGTTTTCTTTTTGCAAAGACAAAGGGAAAATTATCATGCTGCATCCCAGTAATTCTTGTCTTTGAACTAATTATTACAGTGGTAGTGTAGCAGTAGTTACTGTTTGAGCAATTTCTGGCCAATTTATCAATATCAGAGTCTTAATACTTTGATTAAAACCAGATGCATATGTCAAGTGGGACCTTGATTTTCTTGCTTGATTGTAATAGAAATCTGCCAAAATGGCTCAATATAAGCTGTTTTTTTGCGCAAGTTGAAAATGTGTCATATCGAGGCACAAAGCCAGAGATTTTGAATCAGCTGGAAGAATGACAAAAATCAGAATTATATTTAAAGGAAAGAAGTAAAGTTTCTCTTTCATCAGAGAAGAGCCTTATTATCTTTACCAAGCTTATACTTATACTACTTATAAGCCTGAGTAGAACAGTTTACAGGAGTTAGATCTTTCGGATAAATAAATGTTGTCTTCTTACCAGCATACAAAATATATTTAAAGGAGAGAAGTAAAGTTTCTCTTGGATGAAAGATCAAAATTGTTTCTGGCATAAAAAATACCATTGCCAAGGAGATCTAAATCCCACTCTCTGCTCTCAGCTACCAGTACATCTGTCAACAGTTGCTAGTACAGTGTTGTTGTGTCCACATCAGCTAAACCAGCCTGTTTAGCTTTAAAGACTTCATGGAAGCCTCCACGAAGCCAGTCTGCTACTTGCCAGGGACTTACCGGAACACTGAATCAGGGATCGGTGAGCAAGCACTGCCTCCTGCAGTACCTACTTACCTACCTCTGTGGTTCCCAAACCCACCCTGGTCTCTGCTCACTACTGCAATGAAAAAATACAAGCAGTGGAGAGACATCCAAGAGATGATGTCATACATGGGAATATGTCAGTCATTTCAAACTTTACTTTAGAAAGTCAAGACATTCCACATCCTTGGAGATAGAAGACTGCTTTCCTGTTATTTTGCAATGAACCAATCATTGCCCATTTTAGAGCTCACATCCCATGCGTTGTTTGTAAAAAGATTTGTGTCTGTGCCTGCAGATGTTTCCCTGATATTACACAATTATTAATGAGTTTCTTTTGGACACTAGTATTGATATTTGCTACTTGAATTCTTCATTTGCATCCTTTTTCTGCTATAGGGTCATAGCGTCTCTGTGGTTTTTGTCTTTCTTTTCAGAACAATCTTAATTCTCTAATAATTTGCATGAGAGTTACCATCTTCCCACAGGTTCCAGTTAACTCTGTTCTGTAATAGATTTTTGCTCTGCCTGGTATACATCATTGTGACCACTCCTGTTTCTTTTCTAAAATATTCCATTTGTGCATGAGCATTAGTAACCTTTTAATCCAGTCTGTCTTCTGTAGTCCCTGTGCCTTATCTATTTTTAACTTCTATTTTAACTTCAACTGTCTCTTCTTTTACAAGATTTTTTAATAGCAACCACAGTGATCAGAGAATATTGTTCTAAACAAGGGCACAAAGAAAGCATGAACAACTTAAGGTTGAAGAATAATTAAACGTCTGATACACCAAAACAGACATACTCTCTTCTCTTAAGACCTTGTGATTTTCACTAATTACCTGCAAGTATAACTTTGTTATGCCACGGAATATAGACATCATCTTGGTGTCTAAAGGAAAGCTCTAAAACCTGGGTACTATTTAAGTCCTACGTAACTCTGCAAGCTACGATAATGAGACCTACAGTTAAAGAGACCTTGAACTGACCCTTTCTGACTAGATCAGTTTCATCCTGACCTCTCAAGCAAAGGCTCTCCCAAAGGGAGAAAATGGAGCTCTTTCTCAAAGCATATGTAAAAATGATATAATGTTTGGATAAGCTTCCTTTTATGAGTGTCAGGTGATCCTGCTGATTCTCATTTATCTGAAGAGGAAGAAATAATGTAAATAAAATATTTTCTGTAATTATAGGTGGTTATACAAAGATCTTCTCTCACCAACCATATAAGTCATTTGAGAAATCAGAGCCTCAGTAAGGGAGTACCCGACCTGGAAAATGAAAAAGACTTAAAATGTTAGACTGAAATAGATTAATTATTACAGTGGACCAAACTTACTTAGGTGGCATACAATATGTATTGGATTATAATAATTCAGTAGAATGTCATTTATGAAAGAGCATAGGATAATGGTTAGGAAAATAGCAATGAACATGAAAAATGAGTGTTCCAAGGCCAGTCATATCTAAAACTCTGAAGAAAATTGGTTTATGAATGTAGATAATACAATAACACAGATACACATACAAGAGGTCCCACCAGAATACCTTTGATAAAACCTGAAGTCCTCCATTCTCCTGTCCCCAACTTACATCTTCCAAGGCATAATGGTTTTAGCTAGCATTTGAGTTTACATTTTGGAAGTTAATGAAGATGCAATTTTCTGGCTTGTCAGTGATTCCTTGGTCTTGGTTCAAACTTGAGAGAGTAGGGAGGGTGGCAAGAAGGCAATGATCATCCACGTACTGTTACCTTATAAAATGAGATCACACATGGCTTTTGCCTATCAAAAAAACCCTTTACCAGGCATAGCACAGGCAAGCTGAATATGTAGTGCCCTCTAAACATAGACATGTTCCTTTATATTATTTTATGCAAGCAACAATAACATCAAAACAATATGCAATAAAACAAAGCAATATTGCTGAAAAAGAACACCCTAATTTCAAAAGACGAGACATCTTCAGGGTCCATGTCTTGAAATTCAAGGAGACAAAGACAATTAGGAGTTTGCATGCTGGTGAAGATTTTTATTTTTATTTCAACCAGCAAGTGCAATAAACATGTCTGAGACAAAGGGGTTTTTTTTAAATATGGAGTTAATCCACTTCCTCACCTCTGTTTCCTAGTCACAGTCAGCACAGTGTTTCCCAATTAGACTTCTAGTTCAGTACTGTTTCTATAGCAAGGAACTTGCATAAAAGAGATGTAGTGGGAAATTTTCAAAGTACCCATGCTAATTAGGTGTCCAGCTCTCATTGATTTTGAATAGGAGCTAGGTCTTTAAGAAGTCTTTATGCCTTTGAAAATTTCTCCTATAATCTCTCTCTGTTCTACTTGTATGGCCCCTAGCATTCAAAGACTTAAAGTCCAAAGAAAAGAAGAGACAGTGCATGATGCCTAGTCTAAATTACCCTTCATGTCAGAACTACTATTTACAATTGAAAGGTTTCAAAAGGATAGCCTATATGTTGTTGACAGAAAGAAACTTCAGGGCTATTAATATTTTACACATTAACTCCTTACCTGCTACAATGCCTGCTTTTGTGTAACTTTAAACATGGTTTCAGTAGGTCTGTGTGAATTAAATACATTTGTCCTTGAAGGACTGCAGCACTGCTGCTTAATTCTCAGTGATAAATCATCTTCTGAAACATAATATCGAGTCAGAATAACAGATTTAAATGATTTTACTATTTTCTAAAACGATGACTCAATTATATGGCAAAGCAAGTTGGGAATTAGTTATTCCATGTAGCATGCTCAAATGTGCAAGATTAAATGTCATATATTAAAAAAATGCATATGTATGTATTATGTGCCTTTTAAAAATCTATTTTACTGGCCAGTAGTTAACAATTATTTCCCAAAATTTCTAAGTATTCTCCTAGTCATTCTGAAAATCTGTTCAAATATATATAAAAATGTCTTGAGTCTTTTCAGAAAGCTTTTTCTAGGAAAGGATTTTGTTTATTGTAATAGCTAAAGTGAAGTACAGCGAAGTGAATGTTCACTGGCATACACTATTGATGCAGCAAAGCAAAATTTGTTCACCTCTGACTTTTAACTGTGGGGGACTTCTTGACTTATGGGATAAGGAGAGGGAGAGAGACAGAGAGGGAAGGAAAGAGAAGAGGAGAGAGAGGATTCTGTTCTGCAGATACCACTAATGGGAGGTATGCACCTCTAATCCTGTATATCTTAATAAGGGCACAACTTGCAATAAAATACAAATTATGAGTCTGAATGTAATTCCACACCACTGGAAATGACAGAAGAGTGCTTCTCATTTTGTACAGGTGAAGTTCCTCTAAAATTTAGAAGGCAAGTAAGACTGCACTCTTAGAAGGCAAGTAAGACTGCACTCTTAGGATCTAAAAACAAGTAGGAATTCTTATTAATGCCTGGTTGAATGCCTTGCAGAACAAAACATAATCACAGAGTACATCATGTGCAATCAAATTAGAAAGGACCTTGTTCTCCAATCTGCTCACCCATCTACGGTGGAATAATTGCTTCTTTAGAATGAAATGTTAATAATGGCTCTTTAGACTTTGAATGCAACTAAAATGCTGCGTGCAAAGTAAAATCCTTCAGTTACAATATTCTATTAATCCAGCTGGTTAGAACAACTCCGAAAAATTGAAGTCTCTGGTTTTATGTCACAAGGATCACCTAAACCATATGTGATGGTATCATCTCAGAAAGTTAGCTGCAGTTTTAGTGCTTCTAATTTTAGTCAGAACAAGAAAAAATAAAGCTAATAATAAAAACCATGGTTCCATGGTTTCTTCTGATCTCAGTCAGCACCTTGAATGTCTCCATTGGTCTAAAAAATTACAGCAAAAACTCCAAACAAACAACAAAAGCTCAATACTATTATTGGCCTCAGATGCAGTAACTGGAATATAGTAGGCCTATCCCAGTTGTGATCTCAGCTATTAAGAACTGGGTAAAACTCCATAAAAAACTATGAAGAGTGAATGCTAATAAAGAAGGCACAAAACAGAAGCAACAAATGGAAAGAGTCCAACAGCTAATGGACAAAAACTGCAAAGTTTGAAATTGGCACAAAATCATGAAAGCACTCACTAATTCAGTCTTCCCCCTCCCTTGGATTTCCTAAGAAGAGTATTTGATGTGGAACCAGTTACAGATGATGGTCAGCTTTCTTGAACAACTTTGACTTCTGCTACCCAGGTGGCCTTCCAGAAACTGGTCCCATGGCTTTCCTGAACCCTCTGCTCCTCTTACAGATCTCTCTCTTCACTTTTTGCCATACATTTAACAGAAGTCTTATCCAGTCAAAATGAATGCATCTTTTGCAACACAGCCATAAATAGAATAAAAACTCCCAGCACAGCACAGTGTGTTGCCCAGCACAGTGACAAACATTAATCAAGACTGATTACTTTTATGAGAGTGTTCAATGCACATGTTTATCCAGGGGTGAAACTGCAAATAAGAATTACAGTACTTCTAGTCAAACTCTTGAAAAACAACCTGAAAGTGGTGGTTTAGCATTCAAAAAACTTAACAAAAAGAACTACTCTCATTCATCCAAATCATAAGAACAAAGCTAAATTTGGGATATTAAAAGGGTACTTTTTCTATACTTCAGTTATTTCAGCATTTAAACAAGTTTCCAACATTACTCAGAGATAAATACATACATTTCAGAAACCTGTTTTATGGAAAACTACATGTTTAATTAGCTGGATTATGCAATAAATTTAGCCTTTTATTAGAATGTAATCATGTCATTAGTGCTGCAGGATTTTTATGAAAACAAGCTGTTACTAGGATTGTTAGGTGTTAACTTACCTTTTTATTAAATCAGTGGCCAGAATGGATATCTATTTCAAATCACTCATCCCATGGCTTGTTGCCAGTCACAATGTCCTTTATTTAATCTTTAAGTGAACAGTAAGGTTTTAAAGAAATTTCTGTTAATATAAACAAAAAAATACTCTCTGATTTTTCATTGACAGTAGTTCTTGAAATTTTAAATACATATTTCTCTTTTTCACCATGGTGATTACCTAGCTATAGGCATATTTTCTGAGCTTTCAAAGACATAAAAAATTAAAGCCTTACCTATATTCTTAGGCTTTTTTAGATAAATAATTTTAACAGATTTTTTGAATATTTGTAATTCACCTAAGCTCCATCAGAATAAGAATGAAAAGATGTGGCACTGCCTTCTTTGTGACCATAAGACAATCATTGTTCCTGTAATTTTCCAGCTAACCTGCAATGTCTGTTCGGAAATAAAGTACACACAATTGCCTGAGGCCTATGCAAGAGATCTGTATTTGTCTTTTGTCCTAAATTTTCCAAAATAAATTGAATGAAAGCTCAGTGTTCACTGACATTACAAGCATAAACAGTACATGGTGTCCCAGGCCAGAGTTCAGGGAAGGAGAGAAAAACAAGGAGCCTTTTTCAAATTTATTTTTTTAGGACATTTTTGTATTTGCTTACATGATAGATTGCTCTCAAGCCTACAGGAAAGTATTTCATTACTTCCTTGTAACATTTTCTGGTTTTTAGAAAATATTGCCTCTATGTTTGACCCGACATTAGGGAAAGTATAATTTCCATTTCTGGTTCTGTGTCATTTGATCTTCCTGAAGTAAGGAAATTGAGAGCATCCTTGCAGTCACTGTAGGTATATTATGCAGACTTCATCCAGGAAAGCAACTGCATTGCAATGACTTTTCAGGAAATATGCAAAAGCCTTTGTAGCAACATTATTCTTCATCACGCTTGCATGCTGAAATAAGAGCCTTTCTAGCCTTGGTAGTTACTTAAATACAGCTGAGCGTTTAACAAGCTGGCATAATCTTTAATCTTTCTATGGGATCAACTGTAAAAGTGACACGAAAGATACATGGAAAGCGCAGCAAGTAAGAACGCACTTAGATTAGCTCTCTAGCAGGCATTTTCTCTATATGCACAAGATCACCAATGATAGATACAGTTTCCCTGAGCATCTTTTACTTTTCCAGAAACTTGAGTAGCAAAAGGCCCCATGTTGGAGCTGTACATTGCATCAGCAACTCCAGTTTTGGAGGCATGGTCTCTCATAAAAGCAAGGAAAGAATGCAAATGCGTTAACTGCTGGCAGCTCTCCCAATTCTGCATTTAATTAGTTTGTTTTAAAGCAAGCTGAGGTTTAATCTCACCTAACTATAACTAATGCAAAGATCACAATTCAGATAATTTTCTAGATCTGCACTTAGAGAGTGTCTTTCCCTTTTGACAACAGAGGGGACCTTGGAGAACTCTGTCCTTAATTTATGCTCTTCAGTTAGGTGCAAAGGAAGGGCCTGGGGATCTAGGTCAAAGAGGAGAGTTCAGTTAAGCATAGTGCCCTGTTTCTAGTTTGACTTTCAGGAGATGGAATATTTCAGTCACAGGATACTTAGAACAATCTTGATAGCTGTAAGATATAAAATTAAAATTGGTACTTTCATGCATATTGTTTTTAAAGCTATAAGCAATAGTATATCATTGTTCACAATTTTTTATTCATTTAAATGCATTCTGGGAGTAGACTTTAAAAGGACGTGCAGATCAAAATCATGTGGGTTTTAGTCTTGAAATTGAATTCAAATTCATTGAATACAGATGAAAAAATAACACAAAGCCTCAGCATTTAAATATTAAGACCACCTTTCAGTCTCATGGGTTGTAACCTTTCAGCTAAAAGTACTAACCCATATGAATCCTCACACTGTAGGTCATGCTATAAGGAATGAGCAAAGTAAATCTTCAGTACTTCTGTGCCCTATTAGTGACTTTTGATAATAAATAATTTTTTATAAAATGGTTAAGTTCCAGAAAAAAATGAACGGTTGAAAAATTACCTCTAGGCTTGTGGCTAGAATTGTAAGTTTTCTGATTTCAGATTTTTATTTTTTGTTTACTTGAAGGGATTCTTGATGAATCTGAAAAGTAGCACATTCTGTTTACTAATTTCACTGCAAGGAAAACATCTACATGTTTTATACTGACCTAAGCAACTGGCATAGAACAACAAAGGTACCACAAGTGAACACATTTCAGTTAAACACAGGAGGTGCGCTACTCTTCAAGGGGAAAAAATTCATATAGGTAAAATTTTTCAAATGCAGGGAACTTTTGTTTCTTCAAACTATTAAATTTATAATGAGCTTAACACTAAAGAAAAAAAGAATTTAAAAAAATTACTTTCATTATTCTGATGTTTTGAGGACACTGACTTGTCTCATTCATGTAGAACAAGAAACAGTTTAAAATGTGATAGCTTTGACTTTGCTCTATTTGTTTCTTAAGAATTCTTCAGATCTCAGAGTGGGGGATGGGGAGAAGAAAGGTAGGAGGTGAAGACGGCAGGGCAGTATCACCAATTCAATTTAATCTTAAATTCCAAAAAGCCTTTCAAAATCAAATTAAATATAGAGGCGAAAATTATCATAAGAATCACCAGTAATAAAAGTAAAGAGAAAGAGTAAAGTAATTGCTTTTCACCAAAGTTTAAAGCAAAGCAATAACAGAGAAAATACTGCAGCTTAGAAAATGATTTGCCATTGCGATGATTCATTTCTGGCCTGTAATAGGTTTTATTTCCCTGCTTTGCAGTAATGCATTCATTACATGCCCAATTTAGAGCAAAGTTAGCCACAGAATTCTTTATAAATGTACAACAGAGTCACTCTTCAGCTCATCTTCAATGCTACGTCAGCATAACAACCCAGACGGTATCAGCGTAGTACAACAATAAAATGTGGAAAATTGTTGTCTAATACTGTCTTATTAGCTGAAAGAATAGGTTAAAATGACAAGAGTTCATTGTATAATTGATTAGTCCAGATTCTAGTCCTTTTGGAGTCAGCAGTAAAGCGCTCATTGTTTTGAATGAGTTTAGTGTCAGATGAGTATGTTTTTCAAATGCATGCCCTGTATAATGATTAATGTTGTCCTAGCAACATTAATCTGATGGAGTTCTTTGTGTTTTGGTACATGTCACATGCTGTCAGTCCAAACATGTCTAACTCCAGTGAACTTACAAGAATAATTGTAAGACCATGTAGACCATTCTGATCTAGTAATACTTTTACACAGTCTTTGTGTCATATATAAGATGGGGGAAAGCTGTTTACATTTAAGTCAATGAAGTAACATCACAGGCAGGTGGGCTTGGTACTAGCTAAACCAATTAGTAATTTACCGCCATAAATTCTTTCCCATTTAGTGGTCACTGTTAATAGCATTAATTTTCAGAAGAGGAGAGATGGCAGAGCTTGCAAACTATTTTTCCAAAGGTACAATCCTGAAGAAAGATCCCATCTAACTGATGTAGGTACCTAATTTTCTCATTCTTAGACTCTAGGAATTTAGTGAATTTGCTAGAGTAAATACTTGTATCCTTGGCAGACAGCAATTACTTCAAGCAGTTTTCAAAGGCATTTCTGTCTTACTCTGTTGACTATCTATGAAATTTGCACATTTATTTTCATTGCACTGTTCTTTAGGGACCTTAAAATTTAGGGGAAATCTGCGTACATTTGTAACCATATCCAAAACACCACATTTTGTCAGGTGAGTGGGTTATGATAACTCACTTCCAAGAAGTTGTTAAAGAAACATTTGAAATGGACCTTTTGTTTCAGGAAGCTTTTATAGCCCTTGCTTTTTACAGACTAACAATTGTATGTTATATATGTACCAGCCTGTAAATATGAGGAAAGCAGGATGTATTTTTACAGATGAAAAAAAAAGGCATTATAAAATGTGTCACTCAAAACAATAGTCAAAAAAGATTTAGATTTTGGCACTTCTAACATGCCATTTTTTACTGTCCTAAAATGCTTCCTTACACCACTCAGTTCCTAAGGATTGTATATTGAAGCAATAATATGAGGAAACAATCTATCTGTCTTAAAATGTCATAGTCAAAATTAAACAGACGTATTTTCACCTCTGGGATACAGCAGTGATGAAAATATAACACTGCTGAAGTCAATGGCGGAATTGTCCCTGAGTTCAGTAGGATTGAGATTTCATCTCAGGGCTTCTCATTTTAATGATTTTACATATTAATTTTCTACCCTAAAATGATACATTAAGAAATACAAGCATTTAGTTATTCTGACGTGCAGACCAGGAGAGCAGGCCATCTGGCATCTGAAAAATATTATGACTGCTGAAGACTTGTTTCCAAAATATGAGTTGCTGAATTGGTATTTTCATTTCAGCAAAAACAAACAGGTTAAGAGCTTTCTCTTCAAAGTTTATTTTATTTCTGTACAATACAACAGATGGAAGTGGTATTCACCCCACTCATCACTAAACAGGAGGATAGAGTCTTATTTTGATAAGTCTACCAGTTGAAGTTTACAGCTTCATCAAGAACATATTCTAACTTCTGGTATCATTTCCTGAACAACTTACAGCTTTGTGCATTGTGTTCTCTCTGGGCAACATTCCAAGTTTCAGAGACCTGCTCTCCACTAATTTAGAGTGGATGGAGTTTGAAAAGTAAAATGTCTTTCTAATAAGAGGCTGCAAAGTCATAGAAAATAAATGCAGTCAACAGTGCACAAAATGACACATCTGTGGCCAAGTACACCTTTGTGGAAAGGTACTAGCTCTTAATTAGTTGCCTATCTAGGAATATCTGCTGCTACTTGACAGTCTTTTTGCAGCAGCTTGGCTACAAAATGGAATTGTTTTAACCTCATTTATTGAAATAAAAAAATAGAGGTGATATTACCCAATCAGTTGCACAAAAGCCTCTGGATCATCTGCAGCCATGTTAGGTTCCTGACTCTAGGCATCAAGTATAAAATGAAATCAAATAATGGAACACAAAGGACAGTGATATTATGTCCAACTTTGACTCTTCCCTTAATTCTACTTCAGTTGTAATTCATATGTATTAAAGGCATTAATTCAGTCTTTCTCAGCAGTCAACAAATTCATATAAATCAAATCTGTATCTCCCACAGTTAAAAGGACTGGACAAGTTGTTATTAACTGTTAATGTTCTTCCCAGCAGTGGACAGCAAATTACATTCTAATGAGTATGCCATGAAAAGAAGAAACACGATACATTTTTGGACTGTATGCCTAGATTCAAGACATTATGAAAGAGGGTAATAATAATACTTTGCTGTATAGCTGTAGAATAAGTAAATGTAACAGAAAAAGAACAACAAAAAAGTTACGGAACCAAACTGAAATAATTACTCTGCATTCTGATAGGTGATAGTATTGGGTATACAGTTATAAGAGCTATTTTTCTGAGGCATGTAGAAATGCTGAAGACACTAATTTAACAGTTTAAGCTATAAAAGTTTAAGTATAATAACAGAGTGATATTAAGAAATGGAAAAATGGGCTAACTATTGGAAATAATATTATAGCTATATATATTTGGCTGCAGAATGCTATTGCCAGGAAAGGTACAACCTCTGGACTCAAGTCGACTAAAACACTTTAAATATAAAGTACCATAGCAAGCAAACCAGACAGTCATGCAGCTCTAGGTGTTCTAATAAATACTGCTGACTTTTATGCCTATGAAAACTGTAGATAGAAGAAAGTTGCACAGTGACTTGGTGAGCATTTGAAAGAGCATTCAAAAATCAGGCTGAGTTCTCTGGAACTGAGCTTGATGAAGCAGGTGGAGTAAAATGGAACTGAATAAGTAAGACCCTCTTCCCTATTACAGGCCATGCTTTGCTGGCTAAAAATGTTATCCAAGCAGAAAAGAATGAGGGCACTGGAAAATCTCTGCTTTCTTCTGCCCCCCAAGTCATTTGTTGCATAAATACTCAGGAGAGAGGAGGGTACTGTAAGAAACATAGAGGGAAGACAATTATTTTAGGAGGGATTTGCTTCAGAGATTACAGGAGTCCATATTAGTGAAATGAAATGATGCAAACAGATCTTGCCACAGAATTCATTAAAACAATTCTTCCAGGCTGCCATGCTGCAGCTTGGCTGAGTACTCAGGCCACTGGAGGACTGTCGTGAATCCTTGTTTGACTCTGGCTTTGATGCATTTCCGTGGTTAGCATGCAGTAGAAGGACTTAACTTCTGTGGTTTTGTCATTATTGATCAGTGGGGCACATAATTTCAGTTCTTCATTACTTCATTTCTCCATCCCTAAACTGGGGATAAGAGTAATATTTAAATGCATCTACAAAGGGCTGTAAATGTAATTAATATGTGAAGCAACTGTGCAGTGTAGGTGGAAAAGCTCACACCTTAGATCAAAGATGCCAAATACATTTTAAATTTCGTCTAACCCATTGGGACTTCATATTTGTGTTTCCTGAAGAAAAATCTGAGAAATTGAAGAAGTATTTTCACTAACTGCAGTTTAAAGAAGGTGGACTTTGTATGCAGCCTCTGCAGTAGTCTATGTGTTGTGGTTATATCAAATCCTACTGATGTTAATTTAGGACTAATGGACTAATGTCACACAAAGTTAAGGTTGTTAGTCAAATCAATACAGATAACATGGTAACACTTCAAATTAAATTATTTCTCCAATGAGTACTTAATTTGCATGTAAACAATGGTTATTGTTAGTTAATTAAATGTCACGTGATTGTTCGAAGTGCACTTATTGATGCTTGTAATGTAGTTAAATTATAAACAACATGGCCACAGAAGCATAATTTGAGACACATTTGTTTGGACTTGCTGCTACCAGAATATCCCTGAAATTGCGTTCTGCTTCCTGGAAATGGGACATACGTGGCTAGTTACTTGTCTGGCTACAGTACTAGTATAGTAGTAGGACTCTTCTCCTTTACAACTAAGAAGAGAATCTGCAGTGTGTGTTTTAAGTTATTACTGTATTTCCTGATTTAGAATCTGGATCTGTAACACAGCGGGTATCTCATTTCTTCTTTATTTTGGTAAAAGAAAAGCAACTGATATTGACAAAAGGCATTACTGTGTATGCTGTCAATAGTACAGTTGATTGCTTCTCCTTAGGCTCACTTTATGGCTAGAAAATTTTATATTGACAGCCGTATATTTTAGTTTGTTTTGGTTTCTGATGTTGATCTTTACTGATTCTTCCATCCAGTGTATCCTTGAATTTGAATGAATAGACAGTTTATTGTGGAGGAAGAGGAAGAATGTATGTAAATGACAGAGAGGAGGGGAATTGGAAGGCTTTATGGCCTCTAAATTCTGTCATGGCAATTTCATTTCTAATCAGAGACTTTATTTATTATCCTGGCATCACCTGTCATCCTGATGAGGGTAATGATTAAAGTGTGGTACAGAGCATGATATATATGTACTTCCTTTAGACTGAAATTAGCCTCTTTTTAGCTCAGTGGCTTTTAAGTAGAGCTTTCATTTTTCTTTGACAACTTAATACTGTTTTTCATTTTAACTTTAGAAATAGTCCATAAACTACAACTATACAAATTCTGCCAGGGAGCATGATTTTTAAAAACATTTAATGATGCTTTTATTGTAGAGGGATGGCTCATTTTCTAAATGTTTTGTGTGTAAAATAGCTATTAATCAAAAACTTCAATATGTAACAAACAACAGAAACAAACTTGAAATCACCGGTTTTATTGAGAAGGAGCTATTTATAATGATGTAAACTATACATATTTTAGCAAAATTGAATACTCTCACTCACAGAGCTGGAACACTGACTAATGGACTAAATGCTGCGAAACTCAGCTGGAAATCCTTATTTTCATACTCTGTTGCAAACTTCATGGATAAGGAAGTTATGGTTAACCTTTTAGGAAAAGAAAATAATTATATTTTTTTCAGGAGCATATGTTGTGTCCCCACTGAAATCCTTATTTATCTGGTATGAAGAGATCATATATATGATTTCTGTTCAAGGACATACATATATGTGTTTATTTCTGGGTTTTTTTCTTTATTAGCACTTGTGTATGGATCACCTTGTGGGGATGTATTTTTCCATGTAGAGAGAGCAAAATATACTATTATATTTTTTAATGAACAAAACCTTTTCTGTATCTTGAGGCTATCCGAAACATTGTTGTTAGGATTCCTGTTTGTAGAGATTGAAATAATTATTAAACTAATGAAGCTAAATTTATTCTAGGCATGCAGATCTATCTTGTTGATCCAAAGACCACTATAAAGGGTGATGAAGTTACTTTTTGAATTGCAGTCATTTGCTAAGAACAATTATTGCCAGATATCCCATGAAGAGATAAGGAGTCCTCTCTTTTGCCTAATTGTATATCATGGCTTTCACTCTACAGAGCTCTTCCTTGACAGTTTACTGATAGCTGCATTCCGTTACTGATGTTTTCTGAGGTAATTGGACTATATTGATCTGAGGGTTAGAGAACATAGCTGTAGTGGCAGTCCAAAGAACCGGCAAATACAGCTGCCACAGAATACATTTTTGAAACCTTTCTCAGAGGTTTCTCACCAATGTTAACTTTGTGCCACTCATATAAATATATTATTTTTGAAACTCTTCTTATTTGTCATTTGCAACTATGTACCTTTGGAAGGAAACATCCACATACAACATGGTAACAAAACCTGAATAAAAGCAAACTGCTGACAATCCTTGAAAGGAAATTGTAATTAAGTTTTTCATTAATTATTATTACTTCTATAATCATTTCATGTCTGAACACTAGCTTATGATAAGAAAATCTGTATCTTCTACAGCTGTGAGGCAAAGGCTTTCCATTAGTCATCATACCCTGCATAATGAATGGCATTGCTAATAAGACACAATAGACTTCAAAGCTATTCAATCAGCAGTCTGAATAATGAGATTTTACACAAAAATGTAAATAGTGAGCATGCAACAAAAGCAATAAGGTGGATTATAACATTTTCTTTTAAGCCACTACAAATTGATAAATTGAAAGGAATTTAATTACATTTTATAAGTAATACAGAGCATTCCACAGATTCTGTAAAAAACAGAATAGGTCAGGGCACTCATTGCTTTAGAAGAACGTGAACTTCAATAATAGAAATAAATGGTAAGAATAAGCTTTACTGGAGTCTGTAATTTTGCATTTAAATTTTCGTGGAAAACATGTGCCAAATATTTCTTAGAATAAATCAGAAGAATGCTAATACCAAATCTGACAAACATGCCACACTTAGAGATCAGCCCCTAGTATACATTGCTGCAACTTACATTTACATTGCTGTAACTTACATTTAAAAATATATCATAGAATAAAATAGAATAGGCACCAAGCCTGTCAGAGTTCAAGGAGCATCTGGACGATGCTCTTAGTCATACGGTTTAGCTTTAGGTAGTCCTGCGAGGAGCAGGGAGTTGGACTTGATGATCCTTGTGGGTCCCTTCCAACTTGAGATATTCTATGATTCTATAATAAAATATAATAGCAACTTGAGAAAGAATGATGTGTGACTGATAGTTGAATGTAACTTTTTTATGTGTAGAATCAGATTTTTTTACTCCTAGAACTTGAGAGAGGCAAAATTAAAGGACAATGTTTCAGTTTTATTTAAAATACCATGAAAACCTATCAGTCTCAGAAGTTGTTGAAACTAATGGCAGTTTTGTGGTAGGTATTACTGTAAAAGAAGAATTTGGGCTGATTGAAAATATGAACATTTGGAATTTGACTTCAGATGTTTTAGAAGCTGTATGTTGCAGGAACATGCTCTTTTAGAATATTTCTTATATGTATATAGGAAAAAAATATTTTTATCTTTGATACAAAATTCCTGTGTTAAACTTGAGCATCTGATCAAAATTTCTAGAGGTCCATTCCCCTCTGTCTTACGCATAACATACTCTGGTTTCTCAGTACTCAATATTATACTCAATATCATACCATGATAATGTATATCAGAGATAAAACAGCACAATAGGAGAAAAAAAAACATGCATGTAACAGTGCAAAGATGCAGAACAATATGCAGCCAACTGGGATGCCACCACAGCAAGATCAAGTGGCTCAGCAGAGCAGACAGCAGAATTGTGAGCCCCAGTTAGTGTGTATTATATTTGCTTGATAAATGTACCAATAAATCCAAGTCAAACAGAGCTGGCAGAAGCAAGCTCTTTAATTTATTTGGTAATTGAGGGTGGGAAACTGGCAGAACAGAGTCTAGCTTATCTGAAATGAGATAGCATATTTAAGCCTTAGTGGTGACCTAGGAAGTAATGACATACAAGTGATACCCCTGGAGATAAATGATAAAATAGATAAAGTATGAGCCAGTGATAAATGGCATGAAGGCAAACATAGCTCAGCCTCAGATGAGACTCAGATTTCTGTGACTACGTAGTGAATTCAGAACTAATTCACAGCCACTTAGTGTTGTCCACATCCACTCGCTTGTGGGAATGTGAAAGGACAAAAATGTCTAACAGCTTTTGATTTGTTCAGGTTTTTTCTCCTAAATGAACGTATTTTTAACAGGCAAAAAGAACTGAGGGAAACCTGGGATATAACCAAGGAATTTAAAGGGCCACACTAAGCAGGTATTTGCAGAGAGGAGAAACAAAATTCTGTTTCTCAAATACAAGGCTGGAGGAGCAGTAACATTTTGAGACTATGAATATTGTGCAGAAATTAGTCCTTCCATTCTAAAAATTTTAGAAAAAGGAGAGAGAGAAAGGACTTAGTGTCTACACTGAAATCCTTGGAATGGTATAACACCATGTTTTTAAAAGCGAGGCTTTAAGTGTCCTTTAAGTAGCATTTGATTCATTCATACTGAGATAGATAAATTAATAATGAGTAGATAACATGAACTAGTGAAAATAGATTGAAACTTGCAACTGTAAAAGAGAAGATTTCAATTCAATTTTGATTTTATCTTAGAAACACGTACAGATTCTCTCCTGGAATACCATGAGAGATTATAGCATTGTTAGATATATTTTTCATGGGAAAAAGGTACAGTCATATTTGTCTACAAATATGAAGACCTTACCTACTGTTTTAGCTTCTTGTGACATTTCACCTGAGAAGTTATTCATTTAAAGTAATTAATCTTTATATCACCTGATGTAACCTGGAACATGCTGTTTGAAAAACACTTTCATATCCCTGTGTCTACTTTGGGAACTTCTGGAGAACAGCAAAACTGGATCAGATCAAAGGTTCATCGCATCCAGTGCCCTCTCACCAGCAGTGGTCATCAGCAGTTGTTTATGGCAAAGTAGGAAAAATATACCTTCTTTTTAGTGGTCCCCCAGCATTCATCCATTTTCAGTTCAGGGATTTCACTTGTCCTTGGTGTTCATGAGATTGTGTACATTTAGGCAAAAATCGGTGGAGTTCTATAAACAATCTGAACCTTGCATGACCCTGAGAAAAATTGCATGGCTCTTTTCCTCTGCATGTAGAAGAACTAAGAATTTTTTAAGTTCTGCTGAATCTTCTTAGGAGGACTAAACCAAGAAGATTCCACAGATTTCTTAAAAACCCATGCATTAAATGATATTCCATTCTTGAGCAGGTAAGAAGGATGATGTCTTTGATAAACGTGATCCCTTGTTTGCTGTGTACTCTGAAAAGCCAAGTACCAAATATGTGGAGATAATATCAGGGTATGTTTATATTTCTCCAAATCTACCTTTGAAAGAGTTACTAAACCCATTTTTTGTGGTCATTCAAATATATGTACCTTGTTCTTATCTAAAATAATTCAGGAAGCAAGTCAAGAAGATTATAAATACTTGAATTGAAAACTCAAACCCCAAATGCCTTCTAGAACATGTTTCCAGTAAAATGAGGATGTGAGGAATAAACTAGCATATTTCCATGTAGCGTCTCAGAAAAGATTTTAGTATTATAGTAGCTATAAATAAATACCTCAGTAACAAAATTGTGGAATGTGATGCAAAACTTAACATCTGGAACAAAAAGCTTTACTTGGAAAATGTTGCTCGTACAGTTTTGTATTTTGGGTCTAGTAAAAATTAATGATAATATAAAAGAATAGTTTTCACAGGATACAAATGCTTTAATTCATCCCTGTAGCAGGTGACTAAAATTAGTTTCTGACCAACATCAAGAACCTTTATAGGGATCTTCAACAGCACTACTTTTACACAAGTCTATTCCAATATTTTGTAGCTCAGCCCAATGAGTTAATGCTACTGGTTGGTAATCAGGTGCAGTCTGCACATTCTCATCATCCTGTCTGGCAAATATATAATTTTTGTTGTTGGCAAGTCATTCTTTAATACAAAGCACTAACATATTTGACTGAAAGAAATGCTGTTTGAAATCAATTTTCATAGTCACAGGTGTATTCTAGAAGTTCCTACTGCCAGGTAGGAGTGTCAGATAGTCATACTTCCCAATCATGCAGAAAGTAGTTTCACAAGTATCCCTAACAGAAAACATGATTTAATCAAAGATAAAATGGTTTCTACACACTTTCTAAGTTGTACCAATTGTACTTAAAGGAGTCTTAAGAACTTTTGATATTTTTCATATTTTTTAGTTTTCTGTAAAGATGGCTAAGAGAAGCAATAGCTGATTTTTATACATAGCAGACAGAGAGCATGTGAGATCTAGAGCAGAATATATCTGGCAAAAGGCTTCCTATAGCTCAGAAGCCAATATGTAGTATAAACTGCATATTGCCTAGGCAGCATATGTGTTCCTTCATATTCTGATTTTTATCAACCTAAACACAGATTCCTTATAGATACAATACATTTCTTTGAAACAGGGTGTGTGCAGGAGGTTTCATAGAGGCCACTGATGAGGAAGGGGACCTTTATGCATGAATACACTGATATGTCTCATTCATTCTCCTTTAGCCCTTCTCTTTCATTACCATTCTGTAAAGGAGAAATGTCACTTTCAAAGGATGCTACTACTGCCCACAGTACTACTATGTAGGCTATTCAGAATTCAAGTTGAATTTGACTCTTCTAAAGCAGAAAAGAGCTCACCATGGCACCATGGTAAGCAAGACTTTCTAAGGTGTTAAATAATTGTTTGATTACACCATTAAAATGAGAACAAAATCAAACAGACCCTCCCCAAAAAGGCAGCATCTCTCATGTTAATTTGGCATTGCTAAACTGCTTAAAACAATTGATATAATAATAAATAATAACTTAAAATAATAAATAATAACTTAAAAATGGGAATTAACTCCTGAAAATATAAAAAAGCAAAAGACTTTCTTTCATTTTTATTTGTAAAGAAATAGTGGCTATCCATTGCTTAGGGCAGATCTGGTATACAAGATTAGTTATTGTTAAATGTATAAAATCAATTACAGTTCCTGTGGTAGTACATACTGTTTATAATTTTTCAACCACAAATTCAGGGAATGACATTGTGCGAAGACAAGGTAAAGTTTTAGGTATTACATTGAATAGTAGTAGAAGTAGTAATCAGTAGTAATAGAGAACTCTGAGCTATGAATCGTTTTGCCTGATTGTGATATGTCAGGAGGAAACGTCTTGAATCAAAATAGAGGTTTTCCAGAGCTAAATCATCATATACATTTTAAGCATGCTGCACTAAGAGCTCTGTGCCCAGGAACTGCAGAAGAGGGAGTGGGAAGGGGTAGAATGGAAAAATAGTCATACTGGAAGGAGATGGACATCTTTGGCAGAGATACAGGTACATACATTTTTCTGGCCCAACTAAGTCCCATAAAGTCCATGAAAGAATTCTTAGGTTATTTATTAAAAATTACTCTCTAAGTCCCGAATGATTTAATGGAAAGCTTTATTCCATAGCTTGTTCTGTATTAAAGATTTCATTTCCATTGATACTATAGGATGGCCATGAAGAATTCTGAAAACTTCAGAAAGAGTTACCCTGAGCAGCAGGGGAAAACTTCATTTCTTTTGAATCCACTCTGAAGCATTTGAATTTTGTGTCCCCAACACTAACCTAATCTATTATAAGTTTGGACACCAAGTTTTCACACACTGTCTATTTAAATTTCTACCTCTAAAAATGAAGCTGCAAAGAGTTTTTACAAACATTAGGGATTTGGGTACACAAATACATGTGAAGGCATACATTGATGGATTGATGGTAAAACTCCGTGGTGGAGACAAGAGCAAATGTTGCTTTGAAACCAGGTGTCTGGTCTCCTGCTTATGTTGGCTGACTTGTGTAAAAATTCAGCAATGCAAAGAAAAAGCATACCTATGATCATTTCAATTGTGTAAAAAAGTATTTATCATCTGATGTGTAGTATGCTCTGTTTCCTGATACTTTGTGTTAAGTAATGCATGAAACACATTTTAAAAATTCAGGTGGAGCTTTATAAATCAATCAGTAGATTATTATTAGTAGTAGTAGCAAACTCAATTTCATAGCAGTATGCTCCCTTATGATCATGCCAGCAGGTAAAAGCTTTGCTGCTGGCCATCTGCCATTCAAGGAGGCTACACTAACCTTTTACCTGTCTGAAAGAATAAAGCTGCTCCTTAGAAAAAGACACCAGATTTGTATTTAAAAATATTGCTTTGAGCTGCTGGAAAAACAATTGTCAAAATCTGAAGCAATAATGGCTACAGTATAACTTAGAATGACTTAGTTATGTTGCATTTAAGAGAAATCCATTATATGAGACCAAGAAAAATCTGTTAAGTAAAATAATAATATCATATTTACAATGTACACTAAGAATGCTATTTTGCTAACTTATTCAGCAGTAAAATAAAATGTTGGAAATTATCTGTACTCTCAGTAGGAACACTGTTTTATTTCCCAGCCTGAATTTCTTATAAAATTCTATTACGCTTTATGGGACAAAAAAATGGAATTTTGTCTGAAAAATAGCTTGTTGGCAGAAACAGAAAAAGATATGCTTTCAGTTTTGTGCATGGATATTGGCACCAATACCAATACTTCGCAGGCAGATTTCTAGTAAATGTTTTATACATGGCTGATTTTACTAAATCTATTTTTCAAAAGTAAGGGATAAAATATCTCTGGTTATCAAAAACATTGAAGAGTCTTCTCACAGATTTTTTGAAGTTAATTCTTTAAAATAACACATCCAAACTATTAGAGTTATATTTTCAATCAATGTCAAGTATAATGACTTGTATACAATCCGGTTGCATGTGCAAAATTCCTAAATATATTTTATTGCAATGAACCCTTTCAGAAATTACATCTCATTTTATGCGCAGATTTGCTGTACCCTGGATGGGAAAAGGTAGGCCCTCCAGAACAGGACACAAAATAGCCATCGTGATGAGCAAGGGCAGGCTAATGATGAGCATACTTCTCGTGGCCCTGAGCTAACCACCTAGAAGATGCTGATGTTGGGAATGGTCTTAAATGCTGGGTTATTCAGATTTCCATCTGATTTACATCAGACAGATCTCAGTCTGGATGAATGGGGAAAATAAGTTCATTAAGTTACTTCCACATTGGTAATGCATCTAGGCATTAGGCTGTATATCCCATTTACAGGGCAGAAAGCAGTGCATTTGTGGAGGACTTATGAGTCATGGTAGATCACACTCTCCCAGAGGTAGCTAAAAACATTGCTGGAATTTCTAAGCTGTACCAGAGAGCAGTATAATCTCATTAGTATGACTGGAATATCATTTTTAGTGTTAGAGTTCTGGCTTCCTAAAAAAATGTTTATTGAAAAATTAGGAAGGGCACAAAACAGGCCTAATCACTGAGTAAAGGTCTGGAAAATCTCCTTAATTGTAAAGGAAGTTCAGTCACAAGTTCAGTCAACTTCGTTTGAGATTTGAGAGTTGATCAAGGGGTTTGATCACATTACCTACACTGGGAACAGTTTGTACTAACAGACAATTCTTTGTTCCGGAAGTAAAAGGCAGATTTAGTGGCTGGAAGCTGAAGTCCAATGTATTCAGACTAGAAGCAGGATACAGGCTCTACCCCTGGAGTAATTAGCCAAAAATTTACCAAATGAGGTATTGAGTTTCTTATAAAAATTTTTACATCAGAAGTTCTTTTTCTAGAAGATATGATCCAATTCAAATACCTTCTGCATTTGATGCAGCAGTTACTGAAAGGGAGTCTTTCTGATGTATTACATAGGGCAGACTATGATTATAAAGGTTCCTTCAATCCCTAAAATCCCTAAAGCTGTAATAACTTTGTACAGAAATATGATGGAAGGAAGAGAATTTCAGGGAATTTGACTAGATGTATGTCATTATTGTCATTAGTTTAATATAAAGTATTAATTAAATACTATAAATTGTGGATCTACAGAAAATTGGACATTTCACTGTTGCTCAGAAGAGAAAAAAAGTGAAGGAAGGGTTCAACAGTTCTCAGATAAAAATATGTCTTGGTAATACATATGTAGGATTCGTTTGCTTCTAGAATGTCAGATGTCATATAAAAGCAAGAAATGCTGTGAAAAGAAGCTGTCTCGAAAAGTGGGATTCAAACAGCCACTGCCCTGAAAATGTAGAAAAATGAAATTACTTAAAAATGCATGTAAATGGGCAGAGAAAGCATTATAGTAAAAAATGTACTCATGCTTCGAAAAAAGCTGTGGTTTCCTACTGTGAAAATGAAGTTTTAGGTCATCCAGTACTTCAAGGAAAATAAATGATTGAATTTAAAGTTGGTTAGTTTAAAGCATTCCATCAAGTGTTTAACATTAATGGTAGCCCAAAGCTGTTCTTTTACTTTACCTATGGTAAAACAGAGGAAGACTATAAAAGAAATGAATTGATCTTTTTTATTATTTGATGCCAACGAGTTATTATTACAGACTCTAATACCACTATCCTAATTAAAATTTGGTGGGGCTGAGGGTGTAATTGCTTCATCATTTTGGTTCAGAAACAATAGGATTGATGCTCAATATTTCCCTCAATATCAACAGAAGTATTTCAAAAGTGCAAGAGATGAAAATCTGTCCCACAGATTGTTCCAAAGCAAGATAAAGGTAATTCTGTTTCAGTATGAATGCAACTTTAAATGCAAACCATGAACTTTATTCTACCCAGTTAGGTGAGAAACAACTCTACCAAAATCAATAAGAAGTTTCAGTTGTAAGAAACCTGTACAAGAAAAGACTGAGATTAGGATTTCCAAGTTTATCTGTTAAAAAGAGGTTACTACAAAGTGCAGAAAACTTCTTGCGCTTCAGACACTTTTTGCCATTTATAAATATCTAAGAGTTTAAGTACCACTCCTCAGAAAATACATTGCTTCTACTGATCAACTGTATTTTTAGGCTGGAAGCTCATGCTCTCATACTATGAAGTAGATCTAAACTGAACCAAGCCTTAAAATAATGGCCCTATCATGTTTAGTTGTTCCCATATTATAGTAATAATATTAAGCATACTCATTTAATATTAATTTGGTTGTCATAAAATGCTTATATAGATGCTCTAAATTAATTAGCTTGACCTTAATTTTGAAAAGTAACCCATAAATGCCTAGTGTAAAAACTTGACTTAGAGCAGAAGGCAGGCTGTGAGCAGGATTCTTGAGCATGAAGTTCAGTCTTTCAAAATTTCCTTCTCACTCCTTGACAATAACTCTGTTGGATAAATGTAGCATTGACCAGGTTTGCTGATTATGTATGAATAATGGAGATTGTTATGTTCAAAAGAAACACATTTTGTGGATCTTCTGTATCTGTGGATCTTCTTAATTTCTGTAATGTTTGATATAGTTGAAACATTTCTACTCTTCTGGCAGTAATAATGCTTGTGTGTCAGCACAGAAATGTTTAATTAAGAACTTCTAATACACAAGTACATGCCTTAACAGCAAGTTTAAACATTAAAAAAAAAAAAGCATACTTGCTATAGCCCCCGCACCTCTACCCTAGATTTTGATGTCACTCCAAACCAAATACATTTAACATTTCAGGGATTTGGATTTTACGGTGAGAGACTTGAAATTCCCTGCTTAAATCTAGTTTTCTGTTTGGCAGAGAAAAAAAAAATTGAAAAGCATGAGTTGAAACTAGCATTTACATTAAACTTTGCACAGAAATGATCAGTTCATGATAGTCCCCTACTTAAGTGTCATTTCAGTATTTTTATCTATTCTGTGCTAAATTCTATATACCAAACCGGCTAACAAGAACCCCAATTGATTTTTAAGCTACATTTCTTCAACAGGGACCACACCACACCAAGAAGAAGAGAAAGAGAATTCCCTGAAAAGACAGTGATTTCATTTGTCCTACATCCAGGATCTCATGCCTTTAGTAGGATCATAAAAATTGCTATATAAGCTCTACAATAGGTGAGAAAAAGATAGTGCATACCAATTCCTTTGCTGGGTCTTCCTTCTGTTATCCTAATATATCTGTCTCTTACTAAGAGTCAGAGAGTTTGCAAATGCTATTATTAAACTCTTAAAATTGTCTGTAAGTCATTAAGCCCCTAATACAAATTTGTCTTCAGGGAACCCTGTCAGAAGGATATCTGCCCAGAAGTTTCTCACCATTTGTAGTCATCTCTGTGCTCTCTAAATCAGATATTCTGATCATTTTAGCTCACCCAGGGAATGGAATACTCTAAACCATCCCAACTCCATTAATTTTACCATTTCAGATATGGAAAAACTGAGGTGTGGAAATATACTGTAGATAAGGCTTGTAATGGTAAATATTTTTGAGTATTTTTACCCACCTTCTAAATCACACATCAACAACTAAATAAAACCACTAAGGCTGTTTTTCAGCAATCAGCATCCTAGGAGGAGTCAGGCTTATGATTTCTTTTGTTCTGTATTTTTTGAAATTGAACTTTTCAAGAAATACTGATGATTTTGCTAAATGAGGCTTTTAGTGCAGAGGTGAGTGACTCATCCTAAACTGACAGATACAGATGGATACTTTAAATACAGTAGTTTGATTGCCAGAATACTATTTGAAAGTGGATATTGCATTCAAAGTTGTGGAAAGTCCAATGACCAAACCAACTGTTGAGTTACATTTAGAAAGAGAAAGTACTATTATAGCCCAAGTTATGGTCAGTAAACATATTGCTAAAGTGTGTGAGCAGAATCAATAGTAAATGAAAGGAGGGCATAAATCCTGTATAATCTTTAACGCTGTGTGGGAAGTCTGATGACTTTGTACTGTTGTGAACCTTACCTGTTCTGTAGAAACCTGCAGAAGCTTGGTCTCTCAGTGACTCAGTTTCTCTCTTTCACCTGTATTTAACTCAATGTCTTATGAATGAATACTTCAACAAATGTGCTACATATTTCCATCCAAACAGCTGCCCTATGCTTCACTGATATAAAGTAGATAATATATTTTATCCTTTTCATACACTAGATTATGTATTCTCCTTACATGGGTATTTCTGATATATTTCTGAGAATCAGTTTTTGTCTTTTGTAAATAGTTCTCTGGAGGATTTCACAACTAGAGCCAGCAGAAATAAAAAATAAAACCATTAGGACAAAAATAATGTCTATTGTTTGCACAAAAAATAATCAAATTAAGCACATGGCCAAGCAAACTACTATTTTAGTCTGTCTAGAAAAATGTCATGCTGTTTTGTCAAAAATAGGACTTACGTCTCATGACATTAGAAGAGAGAGAAAAGACAAGAAGCTCAGGTTAGACAGAGTCAATAAATCACTCAAGTCCTTAATGAAAGGAGTCTCAGACTGAGAGCTATATACATTTTAAAATTAAGAAGCAGCAGAAGAGGGGGAAAAAAAAAACCCTGGCTAAACAGACTGAATTCTCTGTGAAGAACACTTGGTAACAAATATAGATGCACCTCAAAACCATTTGAAAGGAAGACATTCGACTTCTGCCAAGAGACAGGAGAGAATTTTGAGCATAGTTGAAACTGTTAAAGCACAACAGCAATTAATCCTGTTCATTCCTTACAAAGTTATGGCTAGAAATAATAATTGCACTGAAAACAATGACCACATGAGATGACTAGAAAACATTCAGAAAGTAATGACTCTGTTTAGATATGTTCCTGACTGCTTTTGGTCTGCAGAAGGTAGGACTGAATTAAGTCATTTCCAGCCTTCTGTCTTATTACCCAGGTAGGTCTAGTTGTATAAATTCACACCAGAGGTTCACATAGTATATCATTGTTGTGCAAACTCAAATTACACTGATGTAACTAATAAAATTTACTTACTGCCTTTGAAGATATAAGGATATGAGAGATCCATGGTAGAAGGTACTGTCGTTCCACAGAAGGCTTAAAAGAATGCAGAAAAAAAAATTACTTGACATCATATAGGGCTCATTGTGTTACAAGGCTCATTATATTTTCGCAAAATCTGGTTGTTATTGCTTGGAATCTCTTCAGACTTCTTTATCAGTGTAGAGATTCTGCTTCAGTTCTCTTCATCTTCACTACAACCCAGATTTTTTACCGTTGCCACACATACCATTACGTTCCTGCTTTAGACCTTCCCTTCCGTGGAAACCCTTCTCATTTCCATTCAGCACATCAGTTCTCTTCCTTGCTTCAAAAAACCTTCATCTTTCATCTTACTAATGCAAACTGCTACAATTCTTTAATTTAGCTACTTTCAGGTGATTTTGACCACTATCAAGCCTGAACCCATCTACAGGCCCAAGCCTAGATCTCTTCTTGTGCCCTGATATATATAGACCTAGGTGGAACTGAAACCAGCTTCTATAAGGTTTGGCTTCAGCACTGACTTTATGACTGTTATTTAAAAATTGGTGTTATCAGACCCTGTCAACATTTCCTCAGATTTAGGTGTTCTGAATATTTTGCTTTTCACCTGATTTTTTATTTTCAAGACAATGCATTTTCCTAGTTAGAAAAGAGCTGAGCTTCTAATATTCTCACTTACTTTCCCTGCATGCATTCTTCATAAAATACCACAAAAAGAGAGGACTATTATGTGCTTCCAAGAAACTTTAAATTTATGTGCAAGAAAGAGACAAATAAACTGTTTCTTTTTTCCTAAAATGATGACTTAATAGTATTAATGCTTTTTCTGTTTCTTCTGCTCCGCTTATATGCAAAAATGTGCAGAATTCATGAGTTGCTGCTGCTATGTAAAGAAGATATAGTAGTAGTTTATCTTATTCTTCCAGATTAAATATTCTGACTATTTTTTTCCTGGTGTTCTTTTCCCCTTTCCTGTACACCTTTGTTTCCTATTATTGTAGGCAGCATAAGCCTGTTCAAAAACAATCTTCTTTATAGAAACAAGAAGTAAAGAATGAGTCTCTTAGAAATTGCTGCAAAGAATAAATGCTAGACTGATGTTTTCAAAAGAAACTAGCTATTTTGAAAATTTTTGGAAGGTGTACAATAAATGTATTCTAGAGATGAAAGAATCTCACCATTTTTGAAAGCCATTTCATCAGAGAATATATCAGATTGAGTATGAATTGATGCAACAATAAACCTTTCATTATTAGAGGAAACTGTCAAATAACACGGTTGCTTCAGATCTATTTTAAAAGTTTGGGTGACCAAATAATGCCTTGCAGAGAAATTCCCAGTCAGCTGTAGTTCTCATAAATACAGCTGATTAAGATTCCTCTTTCAATTCCCAGAGCAACTGAAATAATCCAGTCATAGCTATGGTATTCTCTGTCTTTGTGGCTTTTCAATAGAATATTAATATTTATGTTTTCTTGTAAAAACATTTTGTTTGGTTCAATGCATCAACATTACTTTGGATATCCATTATCCTAATACTGATCCTTTTGCTTCAATTATCTGTTCTGCTGTAGTCCATTTCCAGAAGTCTTCTGCATTGTATAAGTCACTCCTTTCATGAATGCCTGTGGTAAGACATATCATAATATTGTCAGAACATGTTCAAACATAATTATTATTTCAAATGTCAATGGATATTTTCCCAGCAAATGAGTTTTTGAAAATTTGAAGTATTAAAATTATATGAACACTGAAGTCAGTAACCTGCATCCGAATTTTGATTTTTAATAAGAAACATGTCATAAATCAAAATTAAGACACATTGTAATTACCAATGGACATTCTTTTCCAAGGTGCTATCACATTTGGAACAGTTTCATTCCTATTTTTTTCCTTCTCTCTTTCTTAATTAAGGACCTTTTTATTAGAACTCTTTTTTGGAAGAAATATTTAATATTCCACATCTCAGGACCTGGCTGACAAATCTTAAAATGTGTATTCTTTGGTTACAGTAAAGGATGGAATTATTTCTTGCCAGACCATTGATATGAAGTTTGTTTTAAAACATGAAAGATCCTCTTAGACTCCTGAAAACGGGTATTAAAATTTATTGTTAGATATTGCTGATTGTGATTGAAAATCACTTCATTAAATTACAGTACAGAGAGATGAAGGACATCTTGCAGCAATGAAAATGGTTGCAAATTTAATTAAAACATTAAATTATTGTTGGAATAAAGGTCATAATCATAAAATGTAATTGAAGGGAGTACATTAGCATGTACCCTAAGGTATCCTTTCTATTTCAAAATATATATTACATATTTGACATTTAAAGAGGAAATAGGTACCATTTTATCTGGATGGATGAACTACGATGGTAAGAATTGTTATACATAATACAATTTAAGAGCCCAATTTTTCAAAAAATCATTTGCTCCTTGCATAGGTGCAACATACTATTTTTATGTCTCTGCCTGAGAAAATTCACCTTCTTATTTATTGAACATCGTGGACCTGCACAGAGAGGAGGACTTTGTATCGTATACTAAGACTTTATCTCTATGGAAGAAGTATAACTTATACCACTGACTTCAAAGAGTATTCTTGTCAGACTCTGGTTACATTTATGACGGTGTGTACCATTTATCACTGCATTTTCTCTCCCTTGCAGCAGATTAGGGAGGCAAACAGTGCATAGTAATAGAAAGTAGAAGCTGCAAGAAGAACAGATATCCATAAAACTGTTGTTGAAAGTATACCGATAATGCTGCTACAAGACCACTGTCACCTCATGTCCTGAGGATTTCTTTTTCTAAACAGAAAATACTGCAGAATTGAATAAACCTTCTTCTTAATGATTTCTCCTAAATACTCAGCAATATTCCCTGAATTCAGATAGTCTTTTAAAATATTCTGCATCTCTTTCACTTTCTGCATTTACTAAGACATCTTTTTGAAAAGGGAGAGGGTATTGTTTGAAATATCTCAGAGGGGAAAATCAGGGTGAGTATATTTAGAAAATTTATATATTTATATATTTGTATATCTTTTAAAATATATATTTGGAAAGAAAGTCAGGATAGCCAAGCTGGATTTCAGCAGTGGTTATGCTGATAAATTAATGCTGCAGATTGAAATGCTTTTTTGTGTCTCCTGAATCAGTTAATTTCTGTAGCAGTCTCTAGATTTAAGAATAGAAATTAGAAGCAGGTACAGTAACAGTCATTTTACTGAATAAAAGTACTGTATTATAAATACTGCATTACAAATATGTGTGCACATGTATCGGTTTATTCAGTACAATAGGAGATTTTCATTCACTAAAACAATTATCAATTTATTCATCAAAATGCCTCAAGTATGCATCTCATTCATACGCTAAAATGTACCTATATGAACATACGCATACAGATTTTGAAAGTAATACACGTTGCCTATGAGGGGGTTAAGCAGAAGGAAGAAGCTCTTAGTTCTTTCTCTTCTCCCATTGTTGATTCTGTTGAGAATTTTTCTGAAAGCCTAACATGAAAGTTACCCCAATTATGAGCTATCAGCCATTTAGGAAACACTCGTGAGCCAATCTTCAGTCTAGAAAAAAGCCAAAGGTATGGTGCAGGTACTAGCAAATGCTGGAGAAGTGTCAAGCAAAGAAGCCTGTTCCTCACAAAACAAGCGTGAGGCCACTATGTGGCAATTATTGCATGGTGGGTCTCCCACAGCCCTCAGTCAAGTCTTACAATATGATAGGTCAGGATATGGGCACTTTTGGTGCACAGTATCAACTGTGAGGTCATCCAATACGTGCCCACTTTCCTAACTCAGTGCATCTATCTTGTTTTCATAACAAGTGCTAGGTGTGTGAGGGTCACTGGTGTGTTGGCTGGGTCTTCAAGGTAAATCATTTAAAATCTCTTTTTCCAATGAGAAAGGGCACATCTTCCATTGTACCACAGCTTTTGCTTGCCAATCTAATCTTAAAGGTCAACTGTTGGCTCCTTCTGGGCTGATGTCAAGGGCAAGTCTGTATAATTTCACGAGCTCAGAGAGCTCAGCTGTTCAGGCATTTACATGCAGGTTTCTGGGACATCTCTCATGTGGCATCTGTAGGGCTTCTGTAATAGTGTAATAAAAAGTCCCTCAGACTTAAAACTGGGCTCTTATAGGAGTGGTTTTTTATGAATGCCATACTCAAACAAGAACTTCTGAGGGGTGTTGTAGTTGAGAAAGTATTTTGATTTTTTTTGCTTGATAAGTAAAAAATTATCAAGCAAAATGTTTTCTGTAATTCTACTGAGTGGTTGCCAGTGATTTAAAGAAGACTTACAGAAATACTTGCTGTGTACAAGGGATATATCTTCCACCAGCTCAGAATGTGTCCTTACTTTAGACAGAAATTTCCCTTAAGATAAAACTCTCAAGGACTGCAGAAATATCTACTCTTTGGAAACTTTGTGCTACTTATGAAACAACGTGATGCATTCTACCAGTGTGTTTCTAAGAACTATCTTTGTAACTTCAGGTGAAAAAATGTTACTAACAATAATCAGATTACAATTAATTCTGTCGTGGGCAAAATGAGACATTTCTCCCTTACATTCAGTGTGGTTTTTAGCAATGGTAGAACTGCCTGATGTTTGTAGACTGCTTTTTTATTTGAAGAGCACAGGATAAATTTTGTTAGTGTTGGAAGTATCTGATAAAGAAGGATACCCAGTAAGTGTATTTTTTTAATCATATGAACTAGGTAAGCATGTAATATTCGTGAATGCAAATACAAAACCTTTAGACTGTGACTATAGCTGAATATAAGCAATTAGATTTTCATAAGAGCCAAGAGAACTAGATATATACATTCCATGAAAATTATTTTGAAAATTTTATCTAGAAATGTGTGCTATTATGAATGTGATTCATGCTACTGTAATTTTTATGGCACTAATCAAAAGAAATGTTATTAGGAAAGCTCAGTGGCATGAGGGAAATTAGATAAGGATTGAATTTGATAGAAATTTATTTAGATGCATTAGCATGGCCAGTAAGATGGGTATTAAGGATCTCAAACACAGAATTCAGACATGTGTTATGGATTTTTTACAATTCTTGGAGTAGGATGACTTTTATTGAATAAAAAAATACAACACCTGCAGCTTTCTTGTTAATTTAAACAGTACACAGAGCAGTCATATCTAAAGTCTGTAGCCATATGGGAAGGCATCTAATTAAACTTACCACAGCAATATAAAATATTACTTGTAAATTGTTGTAAAAAAATTTGTAAAAAATTTGTAAACTTGTAAAAAAACTACTTGTACAGGTATATCTTCGAAAAATACCACAGTCAAATCTGTGTGTGAAATGAACAGATGTTATATGTGTCAGAAATAATGGTCCACTTCTGTTTTCTTTTGACTCTGTAGGACCAATGAATAAATTCATATGCAAATGGGGCCATATTTTAAAATTAATTAATCAGTATGTGAACATTAAAGCAAAAGAAATTATTAGAAGACCAAGATTTAATTAATACTATCTGATAATTTTGAGTGTGATAGAAGTATTTGATTTCAGCTATGACATTTTATAAGCAAAGATTCCCAGCTTAAACACATTTCTTAGAATATAACAGATACCCAACGCCCCCAAAAATAAACAGAGGTAAATTTATTTTTAATTGTGAATCTTCCTAAAAAGGAGTTTGCACCAATTGCACAGAAAGAAGATGGTAGACTTGACATCCCCAACTGTTAGGTATTAGGCTACCACTTTTCTTATACTATCTGATCATTTGAATTTACCAGATATCCACAATTGCTGGATAATTCTACACTCAACCCATCACTATAAATTTGACACAACATGTATTCATTGAACACACATTACCCGGAATAGTGTTGATCAATGCATGGGGCATATTGCAGTTCTTAGCAATGCACAAGAGATTTACTCATGGGCAATGAGTCTAATCTGCACAGGCAACATCAGCCTTGTTCCTCATGTAAAGAAGAACTGCATATAAATTGTATATGCTTAGAGAAAATATATCGCACTAGTTCCTTTTGACAAGTCTGGCATGACTTGGATAAGATCATTTTAATTAACCTTGGCCAAACATCCTTTTCCTTACTGGCCTATCATTGGTTTGAGGGCATTGCAGCAAGTCATTTTATACTGTGGAAACAAAATAAGAACCACACACAGGTTTTTAATAACTCATTAATTCTTAAGATTCTTAAATGGAGGTAGAAATCTCCTAAATCTTCCTTAGTGATCATCATCTTTCATTGCTGTTTCACGTGGTCTCCAGACATTAGTTCAGTTGCCATCTTCCTCCTCAAACTGACCTGTTGCATCAAAGCCGTCAGAGGAGTAGTAGCAGACTGCTCAGACTACTTACTCTCATCTGTTTGTTTATGTCAACACTATTTCCTGGGAAGCTGTTGCCAAGAGAATTAGTTGTCAAAATACATTTTAAAAATCAGGTTTTTTTAAAGTTTAAATCTACTTCTGTTATATTTTCTCTTTTTTTTTTCCTCTTTTGCTAAGTACCAAAGGCTTTTTTGCTCTCTCCTGCTTTACCTTTTCCTTGTTTCCCCCTGTTTTCTTATATTCAAATGCATTCCTTTATTAGCAAAAAACTTTAATTAAAAAAATCAAAGAAGATTAGTCAGAATTTGGTGAAGGTAGATAGCAGGTATTGCTTCTTAGAATTATGACGTGAATTCTGTTTCTGAAACACAGGATTTCAAGATCCATATTATGATATTTTTATATTCCATTATCTTGAGGCTTTTTCTGAATCCTTCATTATTTCCTTTCCAGAGAATTGTTAAAATTACGTGTGACATAATGAGATACAGATATGAATAACATTTGAGGCATCTTCTTCTGCATTAGGATCTCCAGGAACCCTGGTGTATAAGTGAAATCTAGAATCTGGCTGTTTTGGCAAATGTCTGTTCTCAGCAAACTTTTAAATGAGTCAGTAGTAACCCTCCATAATAATGTCACAGACATTATTTAAGTAGGGAGTTCTGATCTGTTGTCTTGATTACTAGTCTAAATTCATCCACACATATTCTGAAAGGTAATATGAAGCACTCAGGATGGAGACCGTTGTATGATATTTGTGCAGTTGTATCCTCCAGTGCTGTGTTTTCTATAGCTAGCTAATGTTGTTACTTTATTTCTCCTCCCTTAAATGAACCATTTAAAAAAAAGAAAGGGAAAAAAAAAAGAAAATAACAGTGTTAGAAGATGTGCAAGATGTCTTGTTTTTTGTAATTTCAAAGGTAGTCATCATGAATTTTTTAATACCACTTTTTCCACTTTAAAAGCTGAAATAACTAGATAAATTGGATTATATTCTTTACTATTTGAAACATCAGAAAGAAATATAATAGGAAAATTAATATTTGACACTTGTGTCCATTAATGAAATTGGGAGGGATATACAGTTTACTGATAAGGCATTTCTGAAGACCTCTTTAGAGTTCCAGTTTGAGCCATGACACTGTAGTGAAGAAAGAAGTGAAGGAAAAAATAAACATAGATCAAGTGAAAAAGGAGTACAAAGCGGAAACATCAAATCACAGAAGACTGATCACAGAAGACTGAAATGGCAGTGGGTGACTACAATTATTTCAGGAAATAAGAGAAAAATTAGAAGTGCATCAGAGAAAGTTATACGTATTGTAAAAGAACTAAACTAAAATTGAAACCAAGATCGAGGCATTGTCTATGTTTCTGTTGCTCAAATAAGCAGAAGAATTTGTATTTGATAAATGGGGTTTTTTTTCCTTCTGCTTCCCAGCACCCTAAATCTGTTCATTATCACCACATCAATAAGACAGAGGTATTCTAGAACAGATAAGACATGAAACTTCAAGAGAAAAATGTGTAGATTTTGTTTGCTCGTTCGTTTGCCAATTACTGACAAAATCTAAATGTAGTTTATTGCTAAGTGAGAGAAGGTTGTCCTTAATTACAGCAATGAAAGTTACTTTTCTATTATAAGCTGTTTGGTTTTATACCTTTTCTGTCTGTTGTCTCTGAATCAATCAGTAAGAGCATGGTTGCAGAAATCAGAATGGTCTCTTGGGAACTGCTGAAACAAATCAACAAAATTGAGGGAGACTTAGAGTTTGGAGATTAGCAAAACAAGAATTCAAAATTCCTATGACTTACTTCAGTGTGGAAAAAAAAGTCTTGGCCTAGAAACAGTTTAGAAAAAAAATGAAGCATGATGGGTCTCCTAATCTGTTTATTTTTGATCCCTCTTGTGGTGTTCTTATCTATGGTAGTTTGTTACTCTACTAGAAAAATATGAAGTTTAAGAGTTTTCTATTTCGAATTAGTGGCATAATTCTGTTCTATTTGATGTTAGGTAAATGGATCACAGTACAAAACCAGTTGCAAATCCAGCCAGTTCTTACAACATTAGGCCAATTTATTGAATTTGAAATGCACATCATCCTTAATTACACAACACCTAACTCCCACTTCATTCATGTGAGTTTGAGGCAAAAAAGTAGTGCCAGGTCCTTTGTCTAATCAGGAAAGCTGAAAAGCATGAAGAAAAATTACAGAGAGGTAAGAGATGCAAAGATTGTCAAAACAGAAAGACAGCTAAACTTTTATTTCTTTGTAAGTACTTCATAAAGGTGCTCAGAACTCATGTGAAGGCTGTTGTATCAAATGAGCTGTTAGTGAATGGAAACAGATAAGGAAAAGGAGAAAGCTGGTAGCACATAGGGAAAGTGAGACAGTGCTGTTGTTTCAGTGTGGGTTCAGTGAATTGCCAGGTTAAATTTTAGGAAAACCTTGCAAGATTGCAGTGAAGCGTTTAATGTAATACGGAGAGTTTTGAATGCTGGCAAAGAAAAAATCAGAATACCTTGAAGAGCAATGTCATTATCTCAAAATTTACAGTGATTAAAATTTTTCCAAGCTTTTTATTTTCCCTTTTTCATCAGTGTTTTTTTCCCTTCTAACTGATCATTCATTTTCAGTCTGCTGTTAAACAGCTTTATCAAATGAAGACTGTGTGGCTATGTAATGAGAATGTATCCAATAAAAATGCTTTCAATTACATTTTAAAACTGCAAAATATCAAATTACTGCTGTATGAGGATACTCCATTGAAAACTCTAAGATTACAAGAGAGGTCATTATGCTTCTCTACTACATGACTTTGTAGCATAATAGCACAGTGTTACCTTAAACATGATTCACTGAAAGCGTTACAGTGAACAAACTAATTTTTCATTTCTAGAGCCCTGCAGTCAATGAAACAGTTCATACAAAGTAAGAAACTGGGTAAACTTTTATTTCTTTATTCCAGTTGCTACTAGAACTTTTAGATGATAAAATAAAAACTAATTCAAAAAATGCAATCTAGTTTTCATTATATCTGTGACTTACTTAATTCTTATATTTCTCCTCATTGCAGCTATATTCATAAGTGCTAGTTTCTTTCATCTTTTAGTTCTCATTCACTAGCAAACATTGGGTCGATTAGAGAACTGATCAAGTTGCAGGAGATCCGAGTTTAGCTCCTTATTTTATGATTCCCATGATACCTTTGAGAAATTAGTGTCTAATGTAGTTAAGTTCCATTTGCAAAAGACATTTAGATACTCAGAAAGCAGTGGGGCAAAAGTGCTAAATCACTTGGTTTTAGAAATCTTACCCAAATCTCTCTGTAGTCAAGTTCCCAATTTATTAACTCAGTTTTTCTTAACCGCCAGGATTACAGATATTTCAAGGAGGACATGTCTAGCACGAATCACAGTGGCACATGTACTGAAGCACAGGACCGCTAATGTAGAACATTAATAGGCTGAAAATCTTGCAGGATGTTTTTTATTATTTCTAAAAATTCTGTCATAGGGGTTTTTTTAAATCTTTCCAAACAATTGTATACTGTTGTAAGATTGTGGATTGGATGAAACCATGTATAAACTATGTGTTACATAACCATCATATTCCTGTTCAGCGTAAAAAGTTATTCATCCTTTTTCAGTAGAAATATCAGTCATTGGCCATAACACAAGCTGCAGGCAAAACTGTAATCTGATTTTTCCTTGTCTGAATTTCAGAAGCAAGTGACTAACACATTGTTTTATGCACACCAAAGAGACATTCATGCACACTGCAGCATGATCCTTTGTATGAGTAAAGTTCTGGATTTAGTTTGTCCACTGACAAGATACCTGCAATAGCAAACAGAAAATCTCTCTTTTATTTGATTTCTAGCAAGTTTACAAGTATTAGATTTTATGTATGTTCTTTATTTATAAAGTTTCTATCGGAAAACCCCAAGCCCCAAACCTTTCCATTCAGCACTAATTTTGCCTGCCTAACTACTGAATACCACATACCTATTAATAAAGTTGCTCAGGGCAACACAACTGAATAGTTGCATTTTCTACATGCTGACAGAATGACCTCTACATAGATTAACGTGAGAGAGTGCAAGAGGTGTGTGTAAACTAGCAATTTAACACTTTGCAATGTCTCTTTTTAGGTGTTAAATCCACTTGCTTTTATAGTTTGGAGTCATGATGTGTGCACTAGAATATACCATGAGTACACTTAAAGCTATTTCCTTCCCAATGAAGTCAAGGTGGAAGTCTTGTCCTGCAGCATCATCTAGAGAGCCCCAGTCACAGGGTGGACATAAGGTCCTCCAGCAGTTTGTTCCCTGGGCATGAGTGGGGTCCTGTTAGTAATGAAAGGCTTGTGTCAGGTGCTAGGTTCAGATCGTCAGTGAGTGTTCAAGAGAAGCAACCAAGTGAATTTTATTGCAAACATGCATTGTGATTACGGTTCCAAAATGGAGCACCAGACCAAACTCCAGCCTCTTCCGTCTTTGCACCACTTGGTAAAGTGCATGCACCGAAAAAGGACCAGCAGGATTCATCCATACGTGAATTCAGACCTCTTCACAGTGGGCAGGTCACTGACAAAGCTCTGTACTTTCAGTCTGGGTTTGGAGTAGGTACCACAGAGCCTGATTACTCAAGCCTCACACACAGATGGAGGGAATTTCACCTTTCAAGCATCAGCTTAATGTAATTTTCAAGAGCATATTTTACTTTTTACACGTTTTTGTGGTATCACAGAACACTATATTCCTGCTGACAGATGGAATGGATGGTTTACCAGAATTAAATTAGCTTTTAAGAGTAAATCTGTTTCCCTCTATGTTTTACAGGTTGTGCATTCTTATAGTTCGGAATTTAAAGGGAGATTAAAATGAATTTTTTTGAGTATGTTTTTGTTCTTTGCTGGGGGAGCAAAGCAGTGGGAAAGTCTAGTTGTTCTTGTGGAAGGTGAAACATTTTGAACAAATGTTTTGCTGTGTTCCTAACTGCTTCTTTATTATTTTTGGATTATTATAAAAATACCTTGTTCTTGACAACTCTGCCTTTCCTGTCTGGAAACCATCTCTGCCTTAAAAAATTGCTAATAAGTTGCTCTAGTCAGACCTATGCAAACATTCATATCCATGCTAGACCTCCTAAGATTAGAACATATAGTTATAAATCTGTGTTATTTGCACTAGGAACAATATGCCTCTCTTTCAGGCTGTGTAGGGCAAAAAAGTCAGGTGGCAGGGCCTCTGATAACTGGATGGCTTACACACCTTAAAAATGGTGTTGCTGTAGCATTTATTTTCTGGACTGCAGTAAAAATATAATATGATGTTTAGATTCCAAACAATTTTTACTTCTGTAATGCTTTACTTGTATTATACATTAAGGATTGCAGTATAATGACTTTGCTTTTTGTTGTTCATTGAGCAACACAGCTTTCAGCTGTGATAACATAAACATCCGTTCTTTTTCTGGTGCTAATGTAGAAGGCAATACAGGTACCTAGAAATTTACAATATGATAATTGCATATTAATTATTACCAACTTTCTTTCTAACACAGAGGGTTTCTTGATGATATCAGGTGTGATAGAATAGAACCACAAAATAACAGAAAAATTTAGGTTGGCTCTCTGGAGATCATGTAGTCCAACGTCCTGCTCAAAGCAGAGCCAGCTAGATCAGATTGCTCACAGCCTTGTCTAGTCAAGTTCTAGATATCTCCAAGGGTGAAAAGTTCCCAACTTCCCTGGACAAATTGTTCCAGTATTTTACTGCCTCCAATGTGAAAAATTGGACATTTATTTTCAGGAATTGTGTTTGTTATGAGGTGAACTGGGAGAAAAATGACCTGGTAGTTCTAATAAAAGAAACTGAACTTACAAGTCTGTTTATTGCACTAGCCTTTAAACCCACAAAGTAACACAGGATGAGAAGACTAAATAACAGTCTTTCTTGATTAAATCATGTGGACTTAGTGATTCACTCGGTAATTATCAAATGTACGGGAACTGCACTGAAACTGAAGCAGGGTAACTCTGGCAGTCCCCCTCAGACCATGCATCCCTATCCAATCAATTTATTAATATACATAAAGGAGAATTAGGCAGGTCTTCAAATGTTCCATGCTCCTTAAAAAAAAAAAAGTATTTGTGTAGTTCCAACTATTGATTGCAAAAAATGGGGGATCTTATCAAGATATATAAATATCTGAAGGGAGGGTATAAAGAAGATGGACCTGACAAGAGGAAATAGATATATTTAACAAGAAAATATATTCAACTTAATGTAAAATATATTATATATTGAATATATTAATAATACTTAGTATACGGTATTTTTATATTACAGTTATATGCATATATGTATGAGCAGGGTATGTTACACTTCTCCTACAAATTCACTATCTCAAATTTGCTTATACAGTTTCCATATAAGCAGTCTTCGATGTGGACATTTTGCCGTGCAGAAGAAAATTTTACTATCATTTGTCTGTTGGGTTTTTTCCAGTTGTCCATCCAAAAGACTTCATCCATTAATATTGCTCTAACATTTAGAAGAATATTAGCTTATTAAAATTAACACATAACATTACAAAACATTTTTGTTCAGAAACCATAGCTCTAGACTTTAAAACAACATTGTGGGAACTATTATTTTGATATGTAAATGTATAGGCATAAACATTTACCTGCAGGCACAATTTTAACTTAATTTAGACAGCTGAACTGAAAACATGCTTTGACTTATACTAGCTTTCCAATGCTTATGAATGCTATTTTTTTCATAATACCATGTAATCTGAAAAAATAGATTTCTACTGTGTGCAATACACTAAATTTTCCAGGACATCGGTGATATTTCCATATTCAGCTGCATAAAAATATTCCTAGAATTTTCTCCCATAAGAAAAGATCTTTTTCCAAAAGCAGAGCCCATAACCTGATGATCATAGCAATTTGTTTTATTAGAAATAAGAAAATTACAAATAAAAGACAAATTAAGTGGTATGTGCTGGAAAAAAAATGTACAGCTTGTTTCAAAGCCATGTACTGTAACTTAAAAAAAAGTAAGTAGACTAAAGATATTTTGGTTTTGGTTTTAAGTAGTACATTTTGGATTCTTCCAGTTGTCACTTAGGTTTTGGAAACTCCTGATATCATGTGTCCAGTATATCTTTTTAAATTAGGCATCTAAAGAGGTTTCCTTTGAGAATGAATATTGTTATTCACATGAATTCAGATTTTGGATATATAAGAAAAGATAAATTAAGAGAGTTTGCAACACAGGAAATATTATGGACCTAGACAGACAACAGTTTTACTCCATATAAAAAGCCTTTTATGCTTTAAATATTTGGCATTTTCCCAGAAGTGGAAATAGACATACTACAATAACCTATTAGAATGGGATTTGAAATTGAAAACAGGGAATGATGGAAATGTTGTAAGCCAGTGTGCCAAAGCAGTAAGGAAACAGTAGATGTGCAAAGATACTTACAATTATAAGTACCAACCAAGTAAAAACGCGCGATTGCTCTGACCTTCAATTCATTACCTTACTAATTACCTTCATATTTCTCAATATAAAATAACCATGTTTTAATTATATTTATCCACAAATGCATCTGAAGTTTGGATAAACACTCATGAATAAATCAGAAACTCAATGAAACCAGACTTCATAAGACAAGAACTGACAAAAGAGTTTATTGTAGCTTTGAGAGTGGTTCCGATGTAACATCATGCCACCTAGCATAAGTTTTAAATTATATTTGATTATAACGATTATAAGTTTTCACATAAAGCAATAATTTGACTGACAATTGCATGGAAGAGAGAATGGAAACCTAGCAACATGGCAATTCCTATTATTATAGATGAATCCTTGCAAAAAATATGATCTGTTTGAAAACTTTGCATTTAGTATTTGATGGAAGCTGTAATTCAATTCAGTGACAGAAGGAGTCCTTAAGACCTCTACATCTGTGGTCAAGGGAGGAGTTGGGGATGTGTACATGCACGTCATGGATCAAAACCATAATTTCTGAAGGATTTGATGAGAGTTTTGTGAAGTCTTTTCTTAAATGATCCTGAATTTTAAATCTTTATGCTATCCCATCACTTTGTGAGGTACGTTACATACTAAGGCAATCCTAGCAAGGAAACATGGACAGGTAAAGATAAATAGCAGAGTTGGTTCTCTGCCAACAGGGAAGTCTACAGCATATGAAAGGATGGATCTATGATATAAAATTTCAGACATTATAAATCCAGTTTTATAAGGGTTTCTAATTTAGATCTCATCTCCTTACCTTGTCTCTAATGTTTCAAAGAGGTAAAGAGTACTACTGCTGCTACTACAAGTACCACAAGTACTACAACACCAGCAGCAACTGCCACTGCTGCTACTACTAGATAATTGCTTATATAATAGCTTAAATCCAGTGTTTCTGTTCTCTACTTTTCATAGTGCTTGGAATGTATTGGTTTTTAAACAGTTTTATCTTAGAAGACTGAATAATACAGTGCAGGACACATGGGACAATAGTGCAGCTAAATCCAAGTATATCTACTTCTTCAAGGCTGACAGTTCCTGTCCAGCCTTTTTCTTTAATCATTAGAAACATGAAAAATGTAAAAATATCCTATTTACAACTAATTACTGAGAATCCCACATTGTATCACTCTTCTGCTGTGACCTGATTAGTGGGTAGAATATAAATTAAGCCTATTTATTTGACTGTAAAATCTTGTGATTTTTTTTATGAGGCACCATGAGGTCTACAGACCAAGGCAGTAAATGAAGATGTGTCTAAATTGTTTTTAGGATTCAGTTAAGCTGGGCCTAGAGATAACAAACATCAGCATCTTAGTCTATAAAATAAAGGTCGAATTGTCATAAACAAAAAAATGTCCACAATATAGAATTTCAACACAGAACTATCAGTAAATAACTTAGCTATATTTGTATTTATTCATTGATCAGATTTTCAGTGGAGACTAGAAAAACTAGACACTTGCTATGATAGGAAGCAATTATAATATCACTTTTAGGTTAAATGTTTTTTTACAGATGTCAGTAAGAAATTTACTCAACTACTTTTATGCCAAGTTATTTTTATATACATAGCCATGGATTATTCAAAACACACCAAAAAAAAAAAAGAGAAATGGGGTACTTACTTACCAGATTGTACAGCATTGAAGAAAATCAGACAGAGTAACAGTAGCTTAATTCAAATTCTGTAAAAAGTACATTAATTTTAACAAAATCATTCACCTTTTTCCATTAATATAATATTCTTTTTCTCTCTTCCTTAGTTTGATTATTCAAAACTCCCACAGTTTGCCATCATAAAAGAGATCTTTCTAGCATAAAGAAGAGATACTTTTTAGTGTAATTAACAGGGCCAAGAATTGTCTAGCAAAGCTACAAAAATGAATTAGTAATAAAGAAAATGTTTTGTCCCACTAATTTTGTTTTCAAACTCAGTTCAGATTTAAGCACTTTTGCACAACTAATGTGTGCCATTAGACAGTTATTAATGTTATTAAAATCAAGAATTCCTCGTATGCATAGGGTTAAATGTGCTCAGCCAGGGTCTCATATAAGAAAGTAAAACTAGGTCTGCATATCATTATATGGTTATAAAACAGAACTTGTAAAATATGGTTTCTAATATTCAGTTTCCATTATTTTTGTGTTGAGGATGATGTTAGCAACAAAAACGATACATTTTTTCAGCAAAATTAAAATTAAAAACAGAAAAAAAGGCCAGTACTATGCAATTGGGATAGGCCAAATGGAGAGGCGGAGGAAGACAAACTCGATGTAGTCTTGTCCATCCTGCCTTTTGAGAGTGAGCCCCGCTGTCTCATGGGAACTGAGGGCTGCTGCACATTACCTGCCTGTGCTGGGGATTGCGGGGGGGGACACTGCCCAGCCAGGCAAGCCCGGTGAGGAGACACTTCCCATCAGCTTTGCTTCCTGGCTCTTTCTCTGGAAGCTGTCCAGCTGGTTTATTTGGGGGCCTTAAAGGAGACTTTCCCAGAATCCCATGGAAGTTTTGCTTTTGAGGAAACTGAGTTACTGCAGAGAAAACGTGCACAATAAGGGGACCAAGGATATAGATGTTGTTTGACAGCAAAGACGCACTCTCTCAGACACAGTGCTTGCAGTTTGTCTACTATATTCAGCGTCTGAGTTCCCACTGCCTCTGAATTACCAATTAAAAGTCACTTTTCGTAATAAATCTTCTCAAACACATATGACAGCAAATGTTACATACTTACAACTAGCCTAATAAGCAAAATGCTAAACAATGTAAAATGAATATTCTTGGTGACTTGCACTGGTTTTTGGACTTGATAGTCTCCTTTCTGATATTAGTATTCTGTAACTCTTCTTTAATTGGACAGTAAGTTGTCCTGCCTGACTGCTACTTTCCTCACTTTTGGTAGCCATTATCTCTGCCTTTCATTGTGGAGCTGTAGTTTTCTTCAGTAGATGTCCATTGGGGCTGACAACCTCATAAACCTGAAGCAAAGGTCTTTTCAGACAAAACTGCATGTTACAGTCACACATTCTCATCATAGGTGTGTTCGGTGTAATTTTCTAGTGGAGCTGGCATCTTCTGGGACACTAAATAATACTTTTGTTCGGCCTTATGCACGCCTCTATATTTCTGCAAATCCTCCATGACTCTGACATCCGCTTCTACTCAGTGGCAGTAATCTTGTTTTCAGTTTTCAGTTAAATAAAATGTCAGCAGGTGTCAACTCGTGCTTCACTGGTGCCATCTTATAATTTCGCAGAGCTAAATACAGATTGGTGTCTCATTCCACTGCCACCTTTATAGGCACTTTATTATTTTGACACCATTTTCTACCAGCCTATTGGGAAAGGGGATAACAAACTAGAGGTCCCATGTCTAAACCCATATTTCACAGCAAACTGCTTCTTAAATGGTGGCCCACAGACAGACATTACTATGTCTGATATGTCTAGTGAAAACAGATTTGATGTGCATGATCATCTGTTTAACTGTACTTTCTTTTTCTTAGACTATGCCAAAGGAATTGGGATAAGAGTTTAGAGCAAATACATATACATTTCCATTAATAGTAAACAGATCTCTGTGTTAGGCATTTGGTTTTGCTATGTCAGCAGCGTGGATTGTCTTTTTGAATTTGGCCTTCAATGTTGGCATATGCAGTAGGCCTTGACAGCTTCCTCAATATCCTTGGCCACCTGAGCCCTTGGTACAAATTATCTCTAGCTCTCCTCTTCAATTTTTTCCATTCTCAGATGCCTTTTTTATACCATTATAAAGTTTTCAAGCCATCTTAGGAGTCATTGTCCTTTAAACACAATTCTCCCTTCCCTCCAGAGGAAGTGAGATCTTCCTATTGATTAACTGTATAGGCTGGAAAATTGGTCTTCTGTCCTCTCAGTGCTAAAAACCTAAATTGCTTTCTGCAGGATATCATCCTGGAACTATAGCTTCAGCAACCATTGTCTATCTTTTGGATAAGACCAGATAAGAATTTTAAATTAGACTGATTTTCTCACTCTGAACTCGCCCTGGCATAATGCTGCCAAATGCCTTTGGGAAGTCTGTCTGAAATCCTTAAATCTCTTCCAGATTTCTATTCATTTTGCAAATCATGTTTGTAACTGGAAAACAAAACCACAATGATGAAAACAACAAAAGCCCCTCTCTGTTTTGAAGTGATGTTTGTGAAGCACCATTTGGCAATGGCAGCAGGTGGAACCCTCATAAGGACAGACGTTAGACTTTGTACATCGAGCCAAGTCCTGATCCTCAGTCTGAGTGTATTAAAATTCGTTTGACATCATAGTCATGGTATTTAAGCCAATGGTCTCCACTTTTGATTGTACTGTTGTGTGCTCATTACTTCCTGAAGGTGCCTAACAGCAGCTTCATCTTGTACTTACTATCACGGTATTTGAAATCTAAATATGATTGCAATCTTCCAGCTTTTTAAAATCAATATCTCATCTTCAAAGGACATTTTTGCCAAGGTTTGACCAAAAAAAAAAAGGCACATATGTCCTACAAATTTACCATTCACAAAATCTTTACATGCTTTACCCAGAAAAGTGGGCATTCTAGTTGTGGCCTTAAACATCAGTAAAATCTACTTATGCTTTTATCACCTTTAAAATTACAGTTCTGAATCTTTTAAAGCTGCTAAGAGATTGGTTCATGTTACTTTATTTTTTCTCAGACCAAAATGTGACTCATCTAGCCATTGATACTCTCTGTGGCAGTATTCCAGGTCAGGCAGGATTCTGGGCTAAACCAAAAATGTAAAAGAAGAGACTTTGAATGTAGCCTGAAGTTTCACTAAAACATAAGTTAGAAGAACAAACTTATTGAAAGTAGAAACTATTCATATTAACCAGGAAAAACAGAACAGAAATAAGCACAAGTTTATAAAGAAGTCTCCAACTTAACTTTTTTAAACTTGCAGAGAGAATGTGCATAAATATGGGCTGCTACTTGTCAGAGTTCTTCTACTGTGTCTAGGATGGAAAAATATTTATTTTGTCTATTTATTTATTTCTCATTCAATTATGTTGATGAATATGTAGAGTCTGTGTGAGTACGCATAACTATACTTTTATTGATGTAAGTATATAACAGTCCTGCTACAGGACAATGCAAAAGTTTTCTTTTAACTTTTTGGCTTTGAGGAGTTTGTACACAAGCAGTGATTGACAGGTATGCCTGGTGGATTTTTATTTTAATGTAAGGAAAATGATCAGGGCTTGAAGTTCCTGCTGCAAAGCAGTTAAATGGTTTTACTGAACTTTTTTCAACGGGCACAGTTTTGTAATAGAATTTGGCCTAGGAGTCAATATGAGGATACTGTAAGCGGATGTTGTTTCTTTCTTCTAAGGAATACTAAAGGAAATGTATAACAGAAGGTGTAGCTTATCTGATTTCACGTTCCCTGGGGTGCTGAGATGCTTTCTATTGTCTGTAAATGTTTGGTTTCACTGCTGAAGGTCAGTAATGGCTGCTTTGTGACTTTAACCACTGTATATATAGCTCAGCTACCAGATGGTGTTATTACAGGACAGAATCAGAAACTACAGAACTTGGGAATCTGCATTTTTGTATGTTACACATTGCTCCGAAGAGCGCTGTAGTTAAAACTTTAAAAATAATACTGAAAAATAACAAAATAACAATTAAGTGGCCTACTCTATTTGATCATTATGCAAATCACAAATATCTCTCAATATTTTTGCTTATCTGGTTTCTTTGTAGTAAATATATCACAGAAGACTAGGACAAGACAGCTTGTTCCAGCTTTGTTGGGTGTCCTGGTTTCAGCTGGGATAGAGTTAATTCTCTTCCTAGTAGCTGGTGTAGTGCTGTGCTTTGGATTTTAGTATGAGAATAATATTGATAACACGCTGATGTTTTGATTGTCGCTAAGTGGTGTTTACACTCGTCAAGGACTTTTTTTTCAGCTTCCCCTGCTCTGCCAGGTGCCCAAGAAATGGGAGGGGGCACAGCCAGGATAGTTGATCCAAACTGACCAAAGGGCTATTCCATACCATATGGCCTCATACCCAGTATATAAACTGGGGGAGTTGGCCAGGGAGTAGCAATCACTGCTCAGGGACTGGCTGGCCGTCGGTCGGCAGGTGGTGAGCAGTTGTATCTTTTTTTTTAATTATTTTTTTTCTTTTTTTTTTTCTTTTTTCCCTCCCTTGGGTTTTGTTTCTCTCTCTCCCTCTTGTTGTTTTCCTTCTCATTGCAATTCATTATTATTATTACTATTATTTTGTTCCAATTATTAAACTGTTCTTATCTCAACCCACAAGTTTTCTTACTTTTGCTCTTCCGATTCTCTCCCCCATCCCAATGGGGGGGAGTGAGTGAGCAGCTGCGTGGTGCTTAGCTGCCAGCTGGGGCTAAACCATGACATTGGGGGGTTATAAGTTTTCCTGTCAACGGTAAGCCAGCTGATAACGTACACAACTAAACTTGCAGAGGGAGACTGGACTTGCATTTAGCTCTGAAGTCTGCTCTTTTTATTTCAGACTTGAAGAAGGACTTGTCTAATTTTTTCAATTGTATTATCTGGTCTAATAGATGTTACCTTCATCTACAAGCTTTGTCTCTCCTACATCCTTTAGACCAGTATAGCTACAGCGAAGCAGCTTTGGAGGAACAACTAGACCTATAATTTTAACAATTTAGCATATGATCTCTCTTTTCTTGTTCTGTTCCCATTACAATAACAGCCTCTGTAATGTTACTTGTGAGATTCTAAAATGAATTAAACACCTGTGTGACTCTTCAAATGCAGATTCTGGCTTGCTCAACAGTGCTTGATATAAGTATATCTAATATGTAAGTATGTTATAAGCTGATTTTAACAAGTAATAAGTAGTTCTTTATGTGAGCATTTAAGTAGAAAGCTAGGAGTTCAGATTTCTAACATTCTGTATCTTTATTCACATGTGAATTCAGTGACAGTATTCAAATGAATACGGATTTGCCACTGGAATAAGAGTTGTAAAATTAAGCTTAACTGTTCTCTTCCTTGTGTATTTTGTTAACTGGCAATTTATCTTTTACAAATTTCCCTTCCAAAAACCGTTATGGAGAACAAGCTACTTGTGTCCCCTTTTAAGGCTCCTTTTTGCCACACCATTACTCTCTCATATACCACTGAGAAATCTGTCTGGATGCTCATAACCACCAAGAATGTAATTTTGGTCACCTAGTTGTTGAATTTTCCAGCAAGACCTGTGTGTCTCCCATGTTCATCTTCTATTTGGGAAAATTACTCTTTAACGATCCACAGAGCATATTCTTCCTCTTAATTGTCTTAAAAAGCATAATTAAGAAGCTCAGAAATAATGCATCTGGGGCCATATCCTATGTTATCAAATATCATGTATTAACTATATAACAAAATGTAGTATAAATTGATGAATAAACTAAGGAACAAGGCCAGCATTTTTGTTCCTTGAGCTGTGTCTTCCCTGTCTTTAAACAGTACTCTCATGATCAGATTCCTCATTCTCCTGTAGCCTAAACTCTGCAAATAAAACCTTGAAATGCAGGTAGAGGAAGTCCTCTGGAGTCCAAACATATTTGTCATGTTAGCATATTGCCAGGCAGGTTTATGTAGTTTTCTGACAGTCTGTCTATGAAAGAAGATAGAGCTGACTAGGTAATACATTTATGTCCACATCAAAGTCCAGTACTTCAGGACAGTGTAAATATAGTAATGTTATCTGGAAACCTAATAATCAGGTGGATAATTGAATTGTTTATGATCATGTCTTGTGTTTTATGACTATGGAGATGTGTCTATCTCTGTCATGCAAGATTTATTACCAAGGCTACTTCAAAATTCTAGCTGGTGAATAATCTACTCTCCTGAGCAAACAAAAACTAGAAGAAATAATAAAAGACTGTGTCAGCTCGCCTAATACATTTGTTTCCTCTGTTGGGTCTTGCTTATGGAAAATTTTAAAGGAACATTCCACCTTCTGAATTTATCCAGGAAGGATTGGTCACAGGTGTGGCTTAGGTCACGTTAAGGCAATGTAAATGAGGACAGGTTTATGTAAAAAGTGAAAAATGCATAAATATTTTCTTTTGGAATAAAAGTAGCTACTATCACAACAGGAGGCTTAACCAACAACAAAGTCAAGGGTAATATCTTCAAATAATCAACTTGGAAAAGCTCTATTTTGCATGACACCAAGATGAATTTCTCCCTCAGATGGGGAAAACAGTCAATTGCCTTTGGATGAGTAAACTACAGTGATTGTGCTACTAATGGAACTGAGCATCTACTCCAGCTTCTTCCTGTCCTCAGATATCAAACAAGTCAAAACACTATGGTAAAAGTCTGGCTTCGATATCAAATGATCTCGTACACAACAGAGCAGGCAGCTCCCCTGGTATGATTCCCCTCTCTTATTCCCTTCCTGTCTGCACGAAAAAGAACAGCATTGTTTTTTAAGTGATTTATTTTATTTGGTGTATTCAAGAGATTCTTGATTTTATGTGCAATTCAGTGCAATTTAAATCTGTGTGTCCTATTTTAGTCTGCAAATATCTGCTGTTCAGATATGCTCAGGAGTGCTGGGGGACCACAGGCTACAGAGCCTTCTGCTATACCCTGTGAGCTGGTTCTCCATGTAATCCCTCCACACTAGCCCAGGCCATACATTTGCTCACTTCATGGGGTAGCATCAGTGTCACTTGCCAAAGACTACGAGTAATGAATCAACAATGAAGTAGCTGTTTCGCTATGGTAGCACTATGACTATCATAAGTCCTCACATCCCATTTCTTTCTGTGTTAAAACTATCCCAAGCTTAACCTGATACAACATGACCAGTTCTACTGACTGCTCACCGTATGCTGAGTTTAAAAGCAGCGAGGCCTTCATAAGAGATTAAATAAGTATAATGTGTTTGGAGGATGCAAGATTAAACTAACATAAAGACTGATCTGACTGGTATAAGATCAGACTGTTGGCAAAGACACCTTCTAAAGGTGCTGCTTCTTTCCTGAGATGTCATTTCAAATATGAATGCATTTAAAACGAAATGCACAAAGACTTGCTGAAAAATAAATCAAACTTAAATTTTAGATCCTCATGCTCTGTATGCTTTTTTTGAGAAATGAAACCTTCAGTGACGTATTTATACCTGCAGATGAAAATATATCCGATTTGTCATAAAATCATTAATGAATACGAAACACCATGTGCTCTGACTGGATAAAACTGATCTGCTGTCATGTGGATCCATAAGATGGATTTTCACTGGCTTTTAGAAATGCGTAGCTTCAAAAACATTTGGGAATGCTTTTTCCTTTTCTCCTTTCAAGTTCCACTTTTTTGCAGCTTTATGTTTGTTAATAGTGAGCTGCACAGACCCACAAGCCGATTAAACACTAAGAGTCGGAGTTCTCCTTTCAGGATTTCTTAGCCAAGAATCAACAATGGAGAAAATAATTTGCATTGGTGTGCTAGTCTATGAAACATCAGTTTGTCCCTTTGAATTTTGAAACACAAAGAGAGGATTTTAATTCACCTGCAAGGTCCTGTCCTTTGAGCTTGTTTAGGTAAATTGACTTTGTGTAATGAAATTTTCATTGCTTCTGGAAATAAGCAGAATAACATATTTCAAAAAACATTTCCTACCTGAGAATTGCTCCATTTCTAGTTACAGGCTATATCTATGAAATAGTATTACTAGCTAAGTAAACATCAGATAAACAGCTATAGCATTTTTAAGGGGTATATCTTAAAGACTTATTGATAAATAATTCACAAATCTTTTCATTTTAGAGATATCATTTCATCCAAGATCACTAGGATTTAAGGGGGAAAAAAATAATGGATTTTTTTTTTCTTTTCATCTTGAAATTTTTAATTATATTGTTTACTATATATTCGTATTTACAGATATGTGCAGCAAATATAAATGGAGTTTATATTTCTGAGTAGTCCTATGAAGTCAGTGTTAATTTTCACCTACTTAAGTTTTATATAAAAGTGTTTGACACAATATAGAAGTAGGCACAGGAAAAAATAGAAAGACACAAGTGTCTCTTACTGGAATAAATCTGCCCCACATAAGCTTATTCATCCTCTTCCTTTCCATAAAATCTGAAAAATGATCACCATTCCTGGTAGATGAAAAGAGTGCCCAGATGATTAGACTTGGCATAACAAGAGTAGATAGGTTTATTTTTTTCCCCACAAATATTAAAATTCCTAGCTTAAGAGTTTGTGTGATTGATCGATTGCTCCTTGGTTATTAAAACAGATTTATGTCCAGTAGGAAGATCACTACCTAAGTGGAAATCGCAGTTTAGCGGAATATGAGTTAAGTTGACAAGCAGCCTGTACATCTGGGCCTCTCCTCTCCACGGGTAACGCCCCGTTAGTGGAGCCGTTTCCTCCTGGCAGCAAACCTCTCTGGACATTATTCTACACATGCCAGAGTGGCAGATAGTGGTCCTTGAAGCAACATCATGTTTTATTTTTCTTGTACAAATACCGTAGCATCTCACATTGAGCAAGATGAAGGGAATGTATCAAGCACAACTGGGTCTTTTGTGTAGAGCTACTCTGGTGCTTTTGCTCTGGATCCCCCGTGAATAGATGCAACAGCCCTGAGCCCTTCAAAACTGCAAAGCACTGGTGATAATGAAATTCAGTGCTGCACAAAGCTCTGCCTCTTATTACACTTCTACATATTAAAAAGAAAGAAAAAAAAGGCCCCCCCAAATGCCAGCCTGCAGCATGAAGTCTGAATCATTAATGAGAAGCACTACATTTAGTTTCTCTTTAAGTGCAAAATTATTGCAGCCTTAACTGTTGTACATCGGGCTAATGCATGTGCAGTGTTCTGTTTATTACTATCTAGGTCACAGAGCTGATTTTCCCTGGAAAATTGAATTACATTTTATAGGTGAATTTGTGGATTCTGGATATACTCTTGGCTACAGAAGTAGAGCACAACTGCCATTATTTCTCAGTCCCTTCTTCCTCTGATGGCACAATATGCAGTTACATGCTTGTATTCAGGGTGCACCTCTTCATGCCAGAGTCTTGCCTGTGGGAGAGCATGGTTGATGAGAATATTATCTCATCTGTAGTCTTTGTCATCCTTTACTTAAAGAGTATAATAGCTACATATGGTCTTAGGAGACTGATTCCTCAGTCCATGTGGATAAACAGGGCTGGTAGCAGCTAGACTTCTGAGCATATATTTACAAACAAAAACACGCTTTCCTCAGGGCTGTGAGGGAGACTTCTCAAGATAACTGCCTGTCCAGATCACACTTGTTTCCCAAGCCAGGTGTTATAATGTGTATCCAGCAAACTCTTTTCCCCACCGCTTCTCCTTCCCTAGAGTTGTAACACCTTTGTTGAAATGTGCACATCAACTCTTCTTTCATCTGGGTGTTCAGGCTTGGAGCTGGGACTCCTTCCCTGCCTGTGCTTCCACACTCCTCTACCCCATCTCTGGTAGTAGCAGCACATCTGTATGTCTCCTGCTTCCTTAGATATTGCTTGTTACCTCTGTTAGCTCCTTAATTGCTGAACCGGGCACTACTATCACATCAAAAATTATGTATATATATGCTTCATAGAGATAAATGCATATAATAGCAATGAATGGCTTGCTTCACTGTCCACAAGATTCCTTATTTCTTACAGCAGCTTTTTCTCTCAACAATATTTCTTTCCCTCCCCCAGTGAATGTCTCTATATTCCTTAATTAGAGTTTAAATATTTCGACATTACGTAAATTATTTTAAATCAAGCAAACAAAATACCCCGTTTGTTTTCTCCCAGTAGTCTTTGGTTCAGAGAGTGGAGTGGCCCATAGATTTTCATAACACTTCTGTAGTTCATTGTCGTTGTTACTGATCAAAGGAGACAGCTATCATTCTGCCAGTATTACAGGTAAAATAATTTGGATTACAGTAGATCTGCTTCCAGAAGAGGTGAAAATAGAATTAAGCATCTCACATGGATGAGCCAAAACTCACCCCCTTGGCAAGACCTCATTCTGCTTGTTTGCACTTCATAATATTTAGCTTACTTTTTACAGGCGAATGCTATTTAATACACAATGTTTTAATGAAAATACTGCCAAGCAATTATTTAAAATATTAACTGTATTACAATAGCTCATGGGAACCAACCAAGAATAATTTGTACTAGACACTTCACAAATGTAGGTGAAAACCAGTGTTTTCCGTGAAAAGCATGCAAGATAAAGCTGACAACAAAAGGCCTGAGACTGTGTTTAAACAGTCAAAGTATCTATAGCTGCATATGCACATTTAATTTCAATAGTAGCCTGCTTGATACGTCTTGATGCTTTCTAAAATAGAGAACTTAATGAACCCGATTAGAAGACTTGACAGCTACTTCAAGGAAAATGCCTGAATTAGTGCTTTGCAAATGACATTTGGTTGCAATAGAAGGGTACAAAAACAAACCACCATCAGTAGAACTGGCGCATTACAACTGTGTTCATACTTCATCTCCTTTCTCCCCAAGTTGAAGGAGATGTATTTATAGTACGGAACACATCTGTTACACTTCGAGTACTTAGACATGATTGAGACACTTGGCTTAGGAAAATTCTCATTCAGAAATATTAGGGGTTATTAACTTATTAACAACTTATTTTTGTTTTCTACAAGCACAATGTTTGACAGGATGACTACTTCTTCTGCATGAAAACCTTAAGCTCATATATATTTGCATTATGATGACTGGAAACCTGAAAATAAAGTAAAGCAAGTAAATGCCCTGCTTGTTTCTTACAGCTCACTGTTCAGGCAAGCTTTACATTGCAGTACTTTATCTCTCTTTTACAGATTCTTGTCTTTAATTGTGTCTCATTAAATAGTAATACAACACTGAATTGAGACTATGCACATGAGTGCTTCACTATCACCTATTTGGGCTGATATTTTTGTAAGCTAACCTGGCTGAACTCTGTAAGTGTTCTCCATGAAACACAGCAAATAGTAATGCTCCAAGCCTGATCAAGGGAGATTTTCATAAGTGTAGGTCTAGTGTAGCTTATGCATCCACTGAAAACTGGCACCAAATCATACTTTGTTTTGTTCAATAGTTATATTAAAATTGTTCAAAGGAATTGAACATTCAGATATAGGGTCTTCTAAAAATTAACAGTAACTCTAATCCTGTTGCTTTTATTTCATATACTAAGTAGTAAGTTGCATCTGAAAAATGTGCTTTTGGCTTTTATTGCCTAATAAATTAGTTGCTTCAAGTAGGAAAGGCGATTTGAAAGTATCTCGTAAAATATATTTTAAACACGATGGTTATTAACCATTTTCAGTCTCTTTCCCAGATTGTTTTGAATGTTTTCTCGGTGATATGAGATCTTAAATACTGAACATATTGGGTGCCAGTGAATATTTCAGAAAACACAGACAAGCTCTTCTGGATTCACAGTTTGCATTATTAAGCTGTCATAAAGTGGGAAAAGCCTCTCCTGTCATAAGACTATGTCAAAGAGGGAACACAGAAATTACTTTGATGAGGACCTGCAATAGTGAGGTCTGAAAGAAGGCACTGGAAAAAGAGAACAAGAAGCATGCATGTAATAAAACCAAAAATAGGAAGCTGGCTGGCATATTGAAAAAGGGGTTCATGTTTCATCTAGTCACAGTTCTAAGCAGTAAGGCTGTCTTGGCAGCTGAATGGCATAGATTAGAGAGCTCTCTATGTAACTGTCAAGCTGAAGGATTTAAGGTAGGATTCAAGCAAGTGTTTCAATCAGATAGGCAAATTCTGGTTTTAAGGAGGAATATTGACTGCAAGGCCTCTCTCACAGTCAGTCAGGTGGATGCAGACCATATGGCAGAGCACAGTTCTCAGTTTGAGGGAAGTAAATGTTACCCAATGCTTTCTATACCTAGAGTTGTTTTTGTTCTTTATAATAAAAAGAATGAAAATAATAAGACTTAAAATTGAAATTTTGTTTTCAGATAACCCTGAGTTCGTCATGGCTGCCTGGAAGTCCTGACCTGATACACTATGGAGCCTCACAAAGTTCTCCTACTTTAGCAGCAAGAACTTTCATTGTGTAGGCTGTCCCAGGAAGATGTTTACCACTCTCTGACACAAAGGTAAGCATTTCTGGGGGGAAGGTTTTATCAGTGAGCTGACATTATGGAGCTGGAAGTATTCACTGATCAGATAAACTGATAACAAACAAAGGGTTAACCATGGATTTAGGAATGTAGAAAAAGAAACCACTGCCAAAGTTGACATTTCCTGATCAGCCAAAATTTAGTTTGCCTGTATGGATAGAAAATTTTAGAAGAGAAAACAAACAAAAATGTTTTGGTATAATTTACTGTTTAAGAAATTCCTTATAATGCTGCTACAGCTGGTTTTAATAAAAATCATGCTGACTTGTATAGCTGTACAAAACTGTAATCCTTACGACAAAGATCAGGCCTAGGGGAGAAACTGAACTGTGATACCACTGCAAAGTCCAGTTGTGAAAACTAAAATATAACATGAGATTAAATAAAATAACAGAATCAAAATGGTAAAACAAGTGACCTCACAGGAGACTAGAGGAGCACATTGATCATAAATCTAAGAGATACTGTGAAAAATAATTTGAACTAGGGTCATTCTGAATCAGATCAAGTAGCTGTATAGCCCAGTATGTATCTGCAATAGCAGCTGGAAGCAGATGTTTTAAAAGACTGTAAAAGATGTATATAAAGGGATCCTTTTTCTGATAAAAGTCCTAGCTTCCAGCAACAAAACAGATGACCAAGAGTTATAACCAGATCAATTTGTATAAAAGCTACTGATGGAATTATTCTCAATTAATTTACTAAACGTTTTTAAGTATCCATTTGTATTTCTGGCCTCTACAATGTGTTTTGGGAATGAGTTCCACAGTAGGAGCCAGAGAGTGAGCAGTTGACAATAAAGTTAGTTGATAAAAAGTTAAAAAGTGATTACTGGTTTGCTGAAGCTTTTGTCAAAGCTTTTAGTCAAGTTCAATCAAGGTTTATAAACTGCATCTGTCAACTCCCAAGTAATCTCTTGGCTTTTAACTAAAAAAAAATTGTGAAACACAGAAATGAAAATGCGTGAAAGTCCACTGAGAATTATTTCTTTCTGCTTTGATAAATATACACTATTTGACAACATTTTACAGGTCATGTCACCTTCCTATTATAATTAGTGCCTGGTCAAATATCTTTCCCTGTATAGATCAGTAGTGACTTCATTAATACTGATTAATTATCTTCTATGTTAATTTCACAACTGCATGACTAAAACAATATTGTTCAGGAATAAACTATAAGGATAATCTGAGATAATACCAAGATGTCTTACATGGAAGCATCTAAGAAGCTCAGTATATTTAGTATACCAAAAAGCAAGCTTAGTGGCCCACATATTATTTTCAGAAGTGCTTATTTATGAAGAAGTGTTCTGATAAAGCAGCCTCGGTACTAGAAGTAAAAGGAGTGAATACAGCTGAAAGTGGTAAATTCATGATAGAACTTCAATATAAAGCTACAGCAAAGAGAGGAAAACAGCACTTTAAAAATTTATGCAGTTATATGATAAATTGTTCTTCAGCTGATCTATTTAAATCAAGATATTGGATGTTAGATGTAATGGTAGCTTAAAAATTTTAGCCTATTATATGGATAGGGACAGATCTTTCTGCCTTGAAGCCATGATGATAATATGATTTCCCCACAAATAAATTTGGAAATTGTCATTGTAGCTTACTAAATGATTGCAGATGAGCTAGCTTTCACTGTCTTAAGAATAATACAAGCACTTAGAAAGAATATATTTTTATAAGGCAAAGATTTCACCTAAGGAAAAAAAAAGATGAGGTTTTTTTCCCTCGTATAAGCTACTAAAATGTCAGAATTTAACCTGAAGGCTATGTCTTTGAACAGAGCCTTAGGAATTTGAGGTAAATTAAAATAAATACGTACAGTGAAAAAATGTTGTGACTATTGAGGAAGATTCTGACTACCTACTTCGCTGCTACATGTCTGAGTTCAAATAAAGTGCCTCTCTATATAAAAAGTGAAATACCTAAATGTTAATTACTCCAAACATTAGTCATTAAAAATAATTACAAAATCTCACCTAGATAAAGACCACCAATGGTTAGAGTTTCCTCTTACATTGCTATATTCTGTTTGAGTATATTCAATATATATTCATATATGTATTGACATATTCAATATATTTAATATATATTGAAACCTATAGCATTCAAAGCATATAAAGACATTATTAATTTCTCCCCTCAAAGATCTTAGCATTTGACACTATGCAAATGAGCAGAAGAAAGAATTTAACCTTTGTATCTTAAGACCCAGTCTTGAGTTTTCACTGATACATGGGATGCTGCAAAGGCATGAATGACCTTCTAGCCAGCTGTTGCACTGACAGCTTTTAAGCAGCCCACTTGAATGTTCATTGGCCTGAAGAGTGTCTTCTTAAGCCCTGAATAAATGAAACACTTAACTCAGATTCTTTGTAGAGTGCAAAGTTAGTCCTCTACCTCAACAGTTTGAAATACCTTGCTGAATGATGTCTTGGCAACTTATTTGATAGCATTTTCTGAGTTCCTTCCATGTATTTCTCTCCTTCAGCTGATAAAAAGTAAATCTAATGCAATGGTATGTAAAGAGAAACGAGTATTAGGAATTAGCAGTCTCAAGCAACAAAATATTTAAAGCATGTCTACACTGTAGAACTGTATTGCAATAACCTTTCTGAAGTTTAGGATTGCCTAACACAGCCTGCTGCTACATGACGTACGAGGTATACCTTCTTTCCATGCTAATTTGACAAAACCCCCTTGATCTTGAATAGATAAAAGACATTGCAGGGCCTATCTTTTACTTTCATCTTCTCTGTCTATTATCCAAGTCTTTATCTTATAAGTCACCTTTGTCTTACCTGCTCCTTACCCCATAGCTTCTGTCTCGAAAGAGCACATTAACACGTTAAGAAGATACACAAATAGCCTTTTCTTACAAAATTATGACAGTCTCTTGAGATCAAAAAGGATGATTGTTGTTCATCTGCTGTTTAGACATTCTTAAGTGGGCATGCTTTTTACTATCTTGGAGATCCATTTTAAGGTCAATACTGTGTGGAACTAATAACATTCAGCTGAAGCTAACTGACCAAAAAAAGATGGAAGCTTCCCCATTAAGGTTCAAGATGAAACATCAATTTCCTACATACACTAATCATCCAATGTGGCTCTGTTCCCTTGAGATCTAATCATATTTTAAAATACCATGAGAGAGGATTGCCCTTGCTTTTATGATCCAGAGGTTTTCCATCCAGAAAATAATATCCTATGTATGTTGTACAAACAGAGAGAGAGGAAATCTCTTCAGACAAAAGATTAAGAAAAAACTCTAAATTCTAACATAACACGAACTATTTTTCCCTGTCACAAAAATGTCCGCAGTTATTCCTGTCTGCCTACTACATGCTAGTTAAATGGGCTTCTGATACACTTTATTCCTTTCTGTAAATTGATTCCTCTTACCTTTGAAGAGTAGCGATAACATATAACTGAAGACAGCTACTTCTGCTTAGGGGAATCCTGGGTTAGCCTCACGTAGTCTCCATATAGCCTCAGAGAGTCTCCTCCTCTATATGAAGCTGGGTTAGCCTCATATAGCCTCGTATAGTCTCCTCACTCCAAAATTTAAATTCTATTTAAAATCTCCACATTTCCCATGAGTTACCATATTGTCTTTTCGTGACTGAAACGTGAGAAACTTCTCTTTGTGCATTGTGAGTTCTTCTGTCAGCTCACTGCAAGTGTGAAGAAGCATCTCCCAACTTGTTCCTTCGAAAGCCGGAAAGCAAAAAGAGGCCTTTTGTTGTGGGCTGAAGGACGCATGACTGCAGTAGTGCTGCGTCCACTGAACAACTGTTAGAAGACAGGTATCACCTGCAGCAACAGACAAAAAAGGGTGGGACTTTCTTGAAAAGATACCCAGATTTATTGGTGCTGTGGGTCACTATGTAATGCGTTAATGACCCATGGATTATGAGGAAATGAGATCTCCCTATGATCAGTCATTCCAGCAGCAATGTATACTCGAGGACTAAGTATTCTAAGCAGCTAACCATTCAGATGTGCAAACAGTTGTTTCAAAATCTAGTGGCGTTAGAAAACTACAGAGGAAGGATCAGGAGGTTTTACCTTAATGCTGCTTTCCGTAGCTGATAAATGTTTAATAAAATGCTTATATGTTTAATCTTTGAAATAATAAAGGATAGAAATAGAATTCTCAACTTCAAACCCTTTCACTGGAAAGGTTATTCTTTTAGCTGCCAGAGAAGTTGCTTTTCTTCTGCTGATATGGGTAGATTTATCTATCTGTATGAAGAAGTACATGATACCTAATTTAGTCTTTCCTGTCTGAGAGAGAGCCTCCATTTTTCCTGCTTAAGTCTTACAAAGTGTCAAAGTGAGAGGTGTACCTCAGTTTGGACACACCATTTAAAAATAGGACTATGAAGATAATTCAGATATACTAACATGTCCTATGCTATTTTTTCCACCCAAAGAGAAAAAAAAACTTTCATATAAATGTTGATAACTGTTTCTGCTAACTTGCTGTTAAAAGTTTATGGTAAAAATTGGGCTTGAGTAGTTATCTTGGATCTCACTGAAGTATTACCAAGAGCTGATATGCTACTCTCTAATTTTATGTATAGAGTATATACTGATGTTTACATTCACTAATATCTTTACATAATCTAAATTATCCCATTGTGAAAGTATTTCTTTACACAATACATGCTATCAGGCAGACTAAATTTAAAGACAAATTTGGGAACTCACACAGTGTCTCACTGAATTAGTCTCTGCCAAAAAGGCTCAGCTTCTTGCTTGAACACACAGCAGCTTTGGAAAACTGCTTCTTTCCCTTGTCTGTGTGTGTATACAAATACATGCGTATACATATATGTGTGTGTTTATATATGCATACATGTGAATGCATATATACATGTGTTTTTGTGTGTATAGATATATGTATAAGAAACAGTTCTCCAAATTTGCTGCACGTTCAACCAAAAGGCTGAGACTTTTTGGCTAACACTAATTCAGTCTCAGCTTATTTAAAATAACTATTCGTATAAAATAGTTGGTTGAAATTATCTGAAGCAAGCTATTTTTATATTAAATGTGTGTGTGTGCGTGTGCGCGCACGCACACATCTGCTAATCACAATTTCTCTACCACAACTAACATGCTTTGCCATGTACCAGCCCTCAGGTGTACAAAACACCGTGGAGGCAGAAGGGTTGCTGTCCTGAACGTCTGAGTGCACTGGTGGCCCCTGCATCCGAGACAGTCCTGAAGACCTCTACACGGGTAAGGAGCTCTGTGCCCTCAGAAGGTTATGTGCTTTTCCAAACTAGATTCACTGGTCTAATGAACAATAAGATTCTACCTGCATCTCTCCTCATATTCTTAACATTGCAAATTCAGCACTGAAATGAAGACTAGTTTTCATAGTTGTGGTTTGATCAGACTCGTGTGCAATGTCCAGATTTACTTACGAAAACATTTTTCCTCCACTCACATTTTTCACATCTTCATAACAGCTATTTTTCTAATGAAGTTGTGTTATTTTCCTCATGAAGTTCTGAAAGTAAATTGTATTAGAAAAGGTAGGGAAATTTATACTGGAAACTGATTTCTGTTTTATTTTGCTTCTTTGTGGGAAAAAGGACAGGATTGATGCTACCTAAACCCCTTGAGGTCAAATTTAATCCATTAAAACATTTCCACAGGACATAGATTCTGTCCTAAATAAATTGTGATTAAGTAAAAACATGAACCGTGCATAGTTGGGAGTTTCGCTTGAGCACTAATCTTTGCTCATCCCTTGTGTTTAGTCACACTGTGACTGCTTCAGATATTAAGAACTAGCTACCCAAATTGGAAACAACACTGGAAAACAGTGCCATTGGTGAAAGAAGTTTATAATAATTTTGCTTTATCTTGAAAATCAATAAGGGAATAAGGGAAAAAAAAAAAGTGATAGTAGTACTCTTCCAGTGAGCAGTTTCTTTTTTCATGGAACCTTTAAAACAATTAGGTGATGAAGAAGTTGAAACAGACAAAAGCAAATTCTAAATATCTGGTTTTACATATTCAAAAGCAACCTCTTAATAACAATTATGTTAAATAGATGATATTGTTTAAACAAAGCAGGACTTGGGGGATTTTTAGACAAAGATTTACATTAAATTGGAAATCAAGCAATGCCCTCAAAAAAGGATTTTTCATTGTCATGAATCAGGAACAGGACAGGATTTCCTAGTAATAAATGGTGATGCAAAATGGATTTTCCTGTCATGCTGCTAAATTCTGCCTGTTGCTGTCAATAGGATTAACTGGACATTAAAAGCCTGAGCTGTTTACATCTGGATTATAAGATTTTTTAAAAAAATAAAAATTGCCACTTCATTAATGCAAAGGAGAAGATAAAATGGGACTTAATACAAGTCACTGTTTTAAACTAGAAAAATAGCATACTCTGAACAATGAAATGGAGCAGACATCTGTTTTGCTGAGAAAGCAACAGAGGCGTATGCTTCTTGTTTTCCACCTGGATAAAATATTTAGTATGAAAGAAAAAAGTGGCAGCGTACATGAAGCCTCTACCTTTACTGCTGTATGAAGTGTCAACGTGGATCAAGTCTGAGGGACCTGAGGCAGCTGTCAAAACACCAGTTTCTCCCTTCCCTGTCTTCATAGTATGCCAAGTAGCTGCATGGCCCCAGACTTGGACAGACGAGTAAAAGGCAAAAATAACTTCCAGTAGCAAACAGGAAAATATTTTTTATGATGTCTCAGCAGACATGGATTTAGAAACTAAAATGCACGAACATGAGAAGATCTGAGATGCACTTTGAAACTACAACATGCATTGTTGAGCCACAGCATGCTGGATTGTTTTACACTCAGCTGGGTGAATTTTCAAAGGTAGTAAAATGTGCAAATCTAGAGATATGAAGAAGGCTTACTGGCATCTTACAGTTTTTGTAAGATATTTAATTCTCTCCATGCTTCAAAATTTTTAGACAAATAGAACAACAACTGCAGAAATTAGAAGAGGCAAGTAGTTCTGCAAAGTATGGCACTTAAGCACTTTCCTGGTACCTGGTGGAAACAAGCTGGCACTAGACAAACATGCTTTACGATCTCCAGCTGGTAAAGGCGTAGGAATTGAAGGTAAAATGTGCAGAAAAGATGTGGCACTATTATCAGAAGGTTGTGGTTTTTTGCATTTGTGATTATAGAACAACAGAGCTGTATAAAAGTAGGTGAGGGATGGGATTGGTAAGATGTTGGAGAATCTGGGGACTCCAAGTCCGTAACAAGCCTAATTTAGGACAGGTCAAACAGAAGCTTTATTAACTATGATCATAGGGCGAACAGTTGGACAGCATCTCCCTCTCTGTTCCCCTGCTCTCTGCCAAGTGGTCACAGAGACCCAACCTATACAGTGTTTCAGAAAAAAAAAAAAAGAGGAGAGGAAAAACAAACATTTCAATGTTAGCAAAGCCAGGTATCCATCCCTGGGAGGGGTGGACTCCTTAAGTTGCTCACTAACTGCCACAATTCTAAGAAGGAATCAGACAGTAAATAATGTGACAATATGGAGTGATGGCTCTTGACGGAGCCTATAGGAGGAGCCTAGCTAACACCCTTATCTTAGCTCAGATGTGGGGAATTGGAAACAATCACAGGCTGTTAGCTTTTAGTCAAAAGAAATGTTCTTTTAGTTAGGATAAACTTCTCAGCCTGCTCTCTCAAATCTTAAATATTAATATTTTTATCACCACAAAGAGAAATAGTAAGATTCATGTCACACTCATGCTTTGTTGAGCTGCAGTTAGAATGCAGCCATCACAAATTAAAACTGATGTTACAGTAACTTTGTATTTTACTATGGGATGATAATCTGCAGACACTTACTACCTAAAATTCTTATTCTGTCATTAAAACCTTAGATTAGCACAACAAAAACATTATCACTATAGCAAAATTTATTTAAGTACAAACAATTAACAATCAGTTTTTGACACTAATAGAAGGGGATTACTTGGTTAGATGCTCTTATTGACTAAAGACAGGCTTATTAACATTTCATTTCAATTGTACTGTTTGACAAGCCTGTTGTAATTTTCATACCACATGCTCACCTGCCAGCCATCTCAAGCCTGTGGCACCAGTTCCTAAATACTAGAACAAAATTAGCATTTGACCTTTAGAAAGTTAGCTCAGAATGCAAGTGCATATCCTAAAACTCATGTAGCTCATCTTTTCTTAGCTGAAAAGAGCAAGAAGCCATATAATAAGCCACTACAGGTTATAAGCACAAGAGCACAGAAGTATGTAGTTTACAGTGTGTGATTTACTTGTAGCAAAAATATTAACCATACTGCATGCACAGCACACTGTTTCATTTCAAGAAAAAAAAACATTAAGTGTTCAATAACATCAGAATGGCATCTGAAATAATTAAACTACCTTCTTCATAACTCCGAGGAAGAATGGAATTGAAAGGAAAACATCTTTCTAATTTTTAGAAAAATTAAATAGCCTATTGTTTCACCTCAGTTGTTCTGCTGAAACAATGCTTTAAGTTTTGATGCCAATTTTTAAAATTTTGCAGTGTTTTCACATGAGAAAAAAAATCGGTGCAACTTACAGAGTCTTCAAAAATTAACCTGATATGTAATTGCCCCGTCACAAATTCCTTTCACTTTTTTTCCCCTCTTCCCATGTAATTGGAGGCTGCTAACTGAGATGTTTAAATCAGGAGACTGCTTTCCCTGGGCTCCCTCTATAGCCAGTGGAGAAGAAAAGGACCTCTAGAGAGCACTGCAACACATAAATTCTGAATCGTCTTTTGTAGGTCTCTCTCCCACCTCTTTCATCTCTCAGTCGAGCCTTGTAATGTTTTAAGTTGACTGGGAAAGAATCTAGACCAACATTTTTGTGGTGAGGCAGCAAATTTGCTCCCATTTTTTTAAAAAGATGAGGTACCTTTTTAAAGCTACTGGAAACTAATTCCTTCTTTCAATGATTTCACCAATTCATTATATTTTTATTTTCCCTAATTAATTATAAAATAGACAAGTTTACCTGATTTAGTATAGCATCACTAGAATTCAGATGTTTTGGCATGTTGAGCTGATTAGGTTCTTTTTAACTCTAAAGAATAAGTGGAATAAGTTTTCCATTATTCTAGTTTCACAAATAATTTTTCAAGTTCATGTATAAAACCAGAAACTTAAAACAGATTGCTAATCCAAAAGCTACAGTAGCTAAAAAATACTGTTGTAAAGTACACTGATGAATACTTTAAAGATATCTACCTTCTGCAATGATTACATCAAGAGGGAGTTTCTTTGTCTGTAGTCACAGATCTTGATTTGACTTGTTTTCTAGTTGGATTTCTAACCTGCTCGATGTGTTCTGAGAAAGAAGAGATTGTTAGCCAATTTGCACTCATCAGTGGCTGAAGCCTCATTTGCTCTATACTTGTCCAAGTATGTTTCTCACTTGTGTTTTCAAATTGGCTTGCCAGGTCTGGTTCTGGTTCTGGTTCTGCAGAACTAGAGAGCACTGCAATCCTGGTTTGGTGCAGAAGAACCAGGGGTACCACAGAAAGACAAAACAAGCAACCTAAGGACTCAGGCTAGAGAATAGATGGTGGGAAGAGGAATTATTTAATGGGATTATTCCATGGCATTTGGGGCATATGTTGCCTGCATATGGAAATAATCATTGTACCACAGAAGGATGAAACTCCCAAGGTTTTGAATGAGGTGCTGTCAAAGCTGTTGTCTGGTACTCTTTGTTGATTCTGTAGAACATTTCTAATGGAAAGAGCAATTTTTTTGAAAAGTAATTGCAATTGCAAAAGACCCTGAATACAAATTCACAACACTCCTTCAGCTAGTAAATGTTCAGTGCTGACAGAACACTATCTACTGCTGGAGTTATTGCAGTTCTCCACGTAATGGCAAGACTTGTTGCAGATGTCAAGTGTTCAAGAAATGAAACTGAGCAACTAATCACCCGCTATCCAAAATGGTTAAGTATTACAACCAAATCATGCATGTGTTAATGGTCCATAATACCATCAAGACCCTAGTGAGTTCTCCTAGTGAGTACCCACATAACTGCACTAATTAGCAGAACAAATGGATGATATTCAAATTTCCTATGTTGGTATAAAATTTTATTGAAAAAACTTTGAAATTAGAATAGTTTAGAAAAAAAGAAGGACAAGGTTACTGGAAACAAAGAGTGAATACCAGGGCTCATTTTTAGATCGTTAAAGTCATCTTTATGCTTCTACTTGTACAAGTTAAAGTGCTAGGGTTTATATTTTATGCCAATATCTTTCCAACAAGCAACAAGCTGTGCTTTAGGAAGTGTATTTTTGTTTTAATAGCTGCTTTTTCAACGGCATCAAGTGGTATGATGCACAAGTCTATTCATATAATACTGTCCTGTTGGGTTTTTTTTCCTAAAGGTTGCTCCAAAGCATTTTAGGGACTTCATAAAATCAAGGCCAAAAAATGCAATACTTATGAATTTGTACTACGTTCTTTTTTAGAGGCAATGAAATTTTCTTCACTGTAAAATGGTTACAGCTAGCATGAATCTTTAATTTTCATTGCTTGCCCATGCACATTAGCCTTTAAAACAAAATTAATTTTTCATCTGTTTGAGCATACTTAAAGTTTCCTTTCCAAAAATCAAATTTCCCTTTCGCTTTCTGTGCAAAAGCATAGAACTTTGTTATGGGTTAGCAAGATTTATCCCCAACACATTCTTGAATGTTTAATCAAAGGTATCAATAGATACCACTTCTGTTTCGTTTTAAAAAGAAACAGTCAGTTTACAGATATAACTGACATTTTAAATACTTTGTGCTACAACATGCAGCAGTGTACTACTTCAGCAAGCAAAATGAGACATGACACAAGCAAAGTAACTCCATTAAATGACAAAATATTTTCCGTGTTCTTTAGTCTGAAATTATTTTAAAAGACAGAAAGAATTCTATTTGCATTTTGTCTCCATAATACAGGTCTGTATGTTGCAGCTGTCTAGATAACAAATGCACATCCTGCAAAAAAGAAAAATAATTCCGTACACAACAGTTTAGTCTGAATAACCAGGAGTCAAATGTTATGGTAGAAAGCATTTAGAAAAATGGGGAAGTAGTAAAAATAGCGTGTTCTTGAAGCAAGAAAATGTAGCCCTAGCTAAATTATGTTGCCTGGTATGGTGGGGTAATTGTTAAAAGGCAAGCTTTCAAGCTTTTTTATGATTAATGGAATTCCAACATTCTGTAAATATGATCAGATTAGATTTAACATTTTATTCAACAAGCTGTGCTTTAGGAATTGTTGTTTTGTTTTGATAGCTGCTTTTTCAGTGGCAAATATTATTATTGACATAATAACATTCTTGTTTTACTAACTTTATTAAAAGTAGCTCCAAAATAGCAGAGTTCATAAATACATAATTCAAATTAAATCAACCAAACATGTTGTCGTGGTTTAGCCCCAGCTGGCAACTAAGCACCACCCAGCCGCTCGCTCACTCCCCCCTGGTGGAATGGGGGAGAGAATCGGAAGAGCAAAAGTAAGAAAACTCGAGGGTTGAGATAAAGACAGTTTAATAGGTAAAGCAAAAGCTGCGCACGCAAGCCAAGCAAAGCAAGGAATTCATTCACTCCTTCCCATGGGCAGGCAGGTGTTCAGCCATCTCCAGGAAAGCAGGGCTCCATCACACACATAACGGTTACTTGGGAAGACAAACGCCATCACTCCAAATGTCCCCCCCTTCCTTCTTCTTCCCCAGCTTTATATACTGAGCATGACGTTATGTGGTATGGAATAGCCCTTTGGTCAGTTTGGATCAACTATCCTGGCTGTGTCCCCTCCCAGCTTCTTGTGCACCTGGCAGAGCACGGGAAGCTGAAAAGTCCTTGACTAGTGCAGCAACAACTAAAACATCTCTGTATTATCAACACTGTTTTCAGCACAAATCCAAAACATAGCCCCACACCAGCCACTATAAAGAAAATTAACTCTATCTCAGCTGAAACCAGGACACATGTCCAACTTTATAAATAGAACTTATTTTTCCACTGGCAATTTAAGTTAATGACTCCTTTGTTCTGCTCAAAATAAGATTGTTTTCTCACTTGCTAAATAGTTGTAAAATTGGTGAAACATACCCAATAAATTGAAGTCCCAAAGGGCTACTGTTGGTCTTTTATTACTCAGAGTAAGAAAGGACCAGTGATAACTATATACAACTCAATAACTTTGCAGAAATACCAATTTAATCCATAATATCTCTCCACTCTTAACTGACACTTACAGTAGCATTAATTTCTATTTCTCAGGCCTTCCTTCACAAGGTCTGCTATTTTGATTGGTCATTCCTTTTAAAATTTCTCCATTTCCTTTCCCTTTTTTACTGCCTCAGAAACAGTGATCTTTTCCTCACTTTCCAGTTCCTTCCCATTCCACCCTTTTATGACTACCCACCTTATTTTTTTTTTTTTTTTTACTATAAAATTACTTCCAGCCTCTTTTCCAGATAGTGCTGTTCCCAGTCACCTGTCTGTTTCCTTTACAGCCACCTTGTAGGAAAGAGATTTTACTTGGTCTATACAAATATGTTTTTTTTCCTTCAAACTGTCTTCTTTCTAAGGTAGCTCCAAGGCTTCAATGTGCCAAAAATTCTTCATGAAGAACTTATGAAAATATTTCCAAAGTTTTGCTATGAAAATGTGACACATCTTTCAAGACTTACTGGGAAAACATTTAATTTTAAGTAACAGTGGAATAAGGTGAAGAGTCTAGAGCACAAGTGTGATGAGGAGCGGCTGAGGGAACTGGGGTTGGTTAGCCTGGAGAAAAGGAGGCTGAGGGGAGACCTTCTCGCTCTCTACAACTACCTGAAAGGAGGTTGTAGAGAGGTGGGGGTCAGTCTCTTCTCCCAAGTAACAAGCCATAGGACAAGAGGAAACATCCTCAGGTTGTGTCAGGGGAGGTTTAGATTGGATATTAGGAAAAATTTCTTCACCAAAAGGTTGTCAAGCATTGGAACAGGCTGCCCAGGGAAGTGGTTGAGATGGTGATCCCTGGAGGTATTTAAAAGATGTGTAGACGTGGCACTTAGGGACATGGTTTAGTGGTGGACTGGGTAGTGTTGGGTTTACGGTTGGACTTGATAATCATAAGGGTCTTTTCCAACCTAAATGATTCTATGTTTCTATGATTCTGGTTTTTTTAACCCTGCTTACTCCATACCTCTATTGTAGTATCACTCATGCCATGGAAATCTCTCTTGGGCTATGCTGTTGGTCCCAGTTTGTGAACAGTCAGTCTCTGGGCTGTTACAAAGTGGCCACACTGACAGCAGGTGTGAAGACTCAAACCCCAAATGTAGCAGTCAACTTGCAGGAATGAACATACCATTCTTTTTCTTTCGCTATGGTAACATCTGCTTAGCTTGATGAAAAAGAAGCTGCATTTAATTGAACTAATTTGGATCTCACAGACAGACCCTCATCTAACATCCCTACTTTAATTAACATGTAAATCAAAGGGGAGGGGGAAAGACTGGAAGAAGCAGCTCCTTGCCACCAACTGCTGACACCCTTGAGTAATTCTCTTAAGCTTTTCCATCACCTGGGAAATTTCCATTAAGTAAGGCATTCAGGAAGAAGCAGTCAGTTGCAAGTTATAGCAACAGCCACAAGAACGCAAATATTAAAAGGTACGCAGAAATAAAGTCTGTAGAACAGACACTGATACTGTAGTCAAATTACAGTCCCGTTTCTGTCCCCCAATAGCTGCAGAAAATAGTTTCACAGTTCTCTAGGGCGCTAATTAAAGGGTAGCCTTCCAAAAGACCTGACACTACAGGTAGCACTCAAGATACTGATTCTCCAGGTAGTGTAGTAAGGCAGATGCTAATCCTAGCAAAAGGAGAGACAAATAGAAAAAAAAAAAAAAACAAAATAAGCTGAATAAAATTGTGCTTCTAACATGTAATTCTACCTTCTGTATGTTTTAGCTGAGTTTCATATTGTAAGGGTAACTTAATTTTCATCCTTTGTAATAAAAACATTGAAAGAATCCTGTAAGAGTTTAACTGAAGAGAACTATCCAAATTAATTTTGAGAGAAAAGAAAAAACAAATTAACCCCCCCAAACAAAAAACTGTGAACCTTTCCTACCAAGCATTTTGTAGAATTTCACACAGATAGCAAATTTACTTTGAAAATACACCAGTCCTTTGCAATACTTTTCCCAGGGAAACCATTTGTCCATGCAAGTCAGTACAAGTGAAAATTCTTCAGGAAAAAAAAATACTTAAGTTTTGAAAGGATCTGCAAAATGCCCACATTTTTTATAATTTTTTTCTTCAATTTCACTCACCTCCTACATCACACTCAACATTCATCAAAGAAGTTATTGTCACAACATTGGCATCGACTCTGAAATATCGATCTCTTAATTGTATGTAAGGTTTTAAAAACATTCTTCCTGCCTGAAACAACTTAGGGGCTTGTTAAACAGACATTAGAAAAGGAAGGATAATCTCGTACTTCAGAATTCATCCTTTCCCATAAAATTTCAAAGTTCTTTTCCTGGAACTGCTGCAGGCTTCATTTGTGGTCCTGGAAAAGTCAGTCTTCATCACCCATGAAAATATTATTTTGTTCCTTCTATCCCATTCAGAAGCAATGTCCATCTAGATTTTAAACTTGTTGGGGTATAAGTTGTCAATCATTATACAGTGCTTAGAACCATGGGAACTTCATATTACCTGGGATGTCTGAGTGCTATTATAGAGCAAATAATAATAACCACCCTAAAAATAATTGACATGAAGAAATACATTAGTGAATGGTACAACTTTCATAGCCGGTGAAGCAGGCAGTCAGCTTCACTTGGCTGTCAGGTACCGGCAGTGACAACAGTTTTAAACCTTCCAATAGAAGAGGACTTCTCATTCTTCTTCTTTTGCCTATGATGCGATGCCTTGCAGATTAAAGTTTCTCACGTATGTTTTTAAAATTCATGCCCAGTTTAAGTATTAAAAGAAAATAAATGGACATAGGCAGGCAGCACTCGGATACAAAATGAGTGAAATTGCATCATGAGACATCACTGTATTATTTAGCAGGCCAGCTACTTAGCTGATATTAATTGCGGAGTTGCAGTGATTTGGACAGAGTACTGCCATACATACATGATGGGAATTTGCCTCAGTAATTTCTGCTCACAAAACCAGATTAATTTTAAGACTAAAAACTTATTTTTTTTTAAACCCTTTTCACATCTATTGACAACCTTCATTATTAGCTGCTAACTTGCTTGGGTTTGTTGATCTGTGAGTCTCATTTGAATACATTCATTATTATACTGCCAGAAGAAACAAAATTAAACTTAATTAGAGGTCACATCACCTCCAGCTGAAGTTAATTAAAAGCCTAATCAAACCTTTTGGGAAACAGTAGCCTGTCAGTGAAAAAATGATAAGGGGAGTAAAGCGCACTATACCCAGTAATCTGTCTGATTGCCTTTTATTTTACCCCCCCTCATCTTACACAAAAAAGAAATACATAGTATAGCATATATACCTCGTATAATGCTCATACTAAATAAAACAGTTTGTCAGTTTTCCTTCAGTCTAGTAAACAATGCATATTGCTGGAAGAAATGCATGAACTATCCCACGTCTTTATGCTTCCTAGCACATAGGTGCCAACTAAAAATAATTAGCTGTTACAAGGTCAACTTTCAAACTTAACTGCATTTGGGAGAAGTATGAAAAACAGCTGGAGATCTAATGTAACTAAATCTCGAATTAATAAAGATGAGCTAGGTAGAACTGGTAGAGTGCATAATTTGACTGTGTCAGGACACCTGTGTTCTCAGATTGCACTGACCTGCTGTGCGACCTAGGAAAGCCACTGCCTCACCTGGGTATTTGCTTTGTCTATTTAAATCATCCATTCTTTGACCCAAGGCATATCTCTCCCTCAAGTGAGTGCATAGTTCTTAGGGTGCTGATGCCCTGATGTTAGTTTGATTCTTTTGGTGCTATCATCAAGCTTCAGATTAATATCATCCGTAGGTACAAGCAAGACAAAGATTTGTGCAAGTGAATGACCATTCCTGTAATGATAAAATGCTCACATGTAATAATATTTAGACTGCAGATATAATGTAATTACCTTCTGGTGACAAAATGTGTTGTTTCAGACAACTGTTGCATGTTATCAGTAGTTGCATCATCAGGGTTTTCTTTCCTACATATGATTAATTATTTGAACAGGAAAGCAGAATACATAGCCTTGTGTGGGACAATACTACTAACTACGCAAAAACATTAGACATCAGTATGAAATTATTTATTCAGTCAGACTCTGAATTAGTGGCTAACTATATGTGTCATTTTGCTTTTTGGAACTAGCAGAATAAACTTGGGTGTTCCCATGCAATTCAGAGTAATATCATCAACTTCAACAGATCTTAACCAGATTTATTCAGCTGTAACTGAGATCAGATCCCAGCTCCTCAGACAAGGTTGAGTTGTCTTTAGGGGCAGATCAGTGGCAAAATTTTCTAGCAAACATATTTAAGGTATCAGCTAACGTGGATTGATATTAATGATGACCTTGAGCCTATGTCCTAGCGCTAACTCCGTTTCTTATTAAAAAAGTATTTTACTGAATGACTTTTTTTCTCCAGTGCATCTTACAGTATTGAATACAGTTCAGTGTTCCTGTACAAAGTTTTTGAACTCAGCGTGCTTCATTTTCCTCTCTCCATAAGCAATGCACAGACAGCAAAACACATCTTTTTTTTGTCTTAGCTCAAGGTCTGCCTTCCAAAGATTAGAAAGTGTGGAACAATTAAGTCATGGGAAGGAACTCAGCAACATTAAATAATAATAGCTACCTTCTAGTATAAAACAGCCCAGAAGATGTCAGGAGAACTTAATACCAGCCATCACTGCTGGAAGGAATCTGCAAAGACAGACATTTCTCACATGGGAGGTCTAATGAGGAAAAGTTCTACCAACAGATGCAGAAAATTATTATGGCCAGTTGTTTCATATCACTAACAGCCTCATATAACAGCTTCTCCCATCAGGAGCCCACAGCTGAAATTTATAAAAGAGAATTATTTATTTTTCAATAAAAATTGTTTGTTAGACTTGAAAAGAAGTCCTGAACAAAAAACACCCAACAAGAAACCTGGGATATTCAACATATGTTAATTATTTGTATTTCTTTGATGCATATTTTCTGAGTCCAGCAAGAACCTGTTAATTTAAGCCTGACTGCTTCCTTGGGCATTATAAATAATATTCAATATTGAATATGAAAAACTCAAATTGTGTCAAACTAACAGTCTGGTATCATCCCTGTTCTGTACTGGATAAGCTAGAATTCATAAAAATGAGATCCAAACCAGTGTAATTTTGACATTTTTGCTGCTTGTCCTTACCCTTATTTCTTCCTCCTGCAGAATGATTAGCTGTTTAAGCTGAGCTGAGCAGGTGGTTTTCATCAAAACAACTTTTTGTGACAAGCTTTCAGAAATCATGTGTTGATTTCAGTGTTGATTTAAAAGGAAAATCCAAAGATAAATTTCATAACATTTAATTTTGAAATAAAAATCCAGGGACTTGAAGTTTCATTTAAAACTTTATTCTTAGTAATGTTTTTCATGTCTGTTTTGGTTTGCTCTTTACATAATTTCATTATATATAGAATATTGTTACTACTCCTGAGAACTCCCACTTATGGCTAACTGAAAAGCATTATCTACTTAGATGAAAATACATTTCCTATTTGTGGACCGAATGAAACCACAAGTACAGATGCATTTTCTTGGATTGTCCCAGAGTAGTCATTTTCTTTACTTATACATTTGAAGCATCTTGGTTTACCTAAGCAGAGTAAAAATAGCATAACATGGAAAAGCAGAAAGCAGATCGGGAATAAATTGCTCATTTTGGATAGGTCAACATTTCATTTTAGTATTGTCTTTCTCTCATGACATGTTTTCAGGGAGGAAATATGAGAAAACATGCACAAATTTGTTCTTTTGCCGGATATTATTTTCTCGTAAATGATATTCTCAATTTCAGAGCCAAGTGGAAATATCTAAAATGGCATACAGATGTTTACATCTGAACAAATGCTTAATACATATGAACATCCCAGTTGCAAATCAGGGCTGAAATATAGATTTATTATGTCTGGAACTCAGTTGGTTTTGGAAGCATTTTCATGGCATTTTCCTTCTTCTCTAGTTCCCATCCAGCCAAACAACATGTATTGTATGCTATTCAATAAAAATACGTATATGGTTAGATTTGTGAAGCCAGGCACAAATTTCTTAATCACTTGCAGGAATTCAGATGGTTTTTCATCAAGGAAAAATGAAAGAAAATTCAGAAGAATATCTCTTCCCTTTAAAAAAATGCCACCAAGGTCTACTATAAATTGTGTCATACTTTTAATGGCTGCAGAATCAGGCTTTTAAGAAGAATAATTGAAGAAATTGGAATTTCCCAAGGATTAATATCCACCTTTAATAATTAATTAGAGACACTTAACAACAGTGAATTTCTTATCCAGAAAACATAACCCAAAACCACTACTTTTAAAATTCATTAATGTTTATGAGCATTTATGAATGCTTCTCTGATAGACAGATAAATAAGCCACTAGATGCCTGTTATCGACAGCTTCACAGGATGTAAAAACAGTTCTAGAATAATAAAATCTCGCACATTAGCAAAATATTTTTCTTGTTCTACCCCTATGTCTTCCTTTCCATTTACAATATATAGTACAGCAAGAAAAGAAATGAAAAGAGCAGGTGAAGGCTGACACACTACAAGGCACTGGAGCAGAAGTAGTAGGAAAATGCTGAGATTGCTCAGGGTTTAAGTAGCTCTGTATAGCCTAAGAGTGTCTGAGTGTGAGAGCTAAGCCCCACTCAGACTGAATTCTTTGTCTGGTGAAAGAGAAAGCCTGACTTGCAAAAGAAAGTCTCCTCTAGCAAATATTTTTTAATTTTGGGTATGTGTTTTTGGTTAATACTCTGGTGATAAGCAAGAGAGACTGAATGACTGAATTTGTGACCAAGGGTCATAAACGTGGGGCAGCCAATATCTAGGAATGCTAAATGACAGAAGAAAAAAAAAATCAGCACTAAAACAAAGTAGCCAGAAGTGATGGATGTCAGGAAAGAAAGAGGAATGTGTCATGAAAGGAAAACAGATATATGGAGATTAAAAAGAAGGTACATTGAAAAGAGAAAGATGAAGGAGGAAGTAAAAATCAATGAGACTAAAATATACATAAAGTGAGTCATAACAGGATGTTTGTATTTTGTCAGATGGATTAATCAATCTATAAAAAGGAATAAAAAGGTAAAGCAGTGGAATAAAGAACCAGCAAAGCTGGGATGGAAATACACTGGAGCTTCCCTGGAGCAGCACGATGCCTGAGGCTTCCCTTGGCTCCACTGTCACATGCTCTGGAGTTTTGGTATCTTTCATTCAGAATAGGGGAGTATGCTTTCACACAGTTTGTTAGTCTCTGTAAATGTAAAAGGTAAAGATGAGCCCTGCCCATAAAAACTGAATTCTGAGAAATTTGGAACTTGAGGGGACAAACGTGGTGTGCTCTTATATTCCTGTTGAAGAATAACCCAATATTTCCAATCCAAGCAGTTTTAAGCTTCAATGTTTGATGTTAAATTGTGTGCCTCAAGCCACTTCCAACTTCCAGTTGATTAAATGCAACACAAGGAATAACAGAATGTCTCTGGTTGTAACTCGTTCATGAAACTATTATTGAAATGAAAGACTCCAAGAGAATCAAGCTGGTTCTGCACACAAGAACATTTCCAGTGGATAATACTTTGCTTGTTTCCTAAGTCCAGTAGAAATAAGACTTAGAGAGAACAAAAGTTGGATTATGGAGAATTTTCTTGTAGGCATAACTTAAATTTTGCTCCAAATAATACTGAATCTATGATACTTATTCTAATAGGGTTGGCTGTTAGCTTCCTCTATCATAATCACATTTCCAAGAAGTCTGAAATATCAATGACTTTTCCCATTAATGCCTCAATTTTACTTCTTGGTTGCTGCCAGAACAACTGCAATTTTGGATTACTAATAGACTTACAGAATTTCCTGAAAGTGATTTTTTTTTTTTTTTTTTAATTCTTGTAAGCACCGCTTACAACCAAATGCATGAAGTTCTGGTTTTACTTTGCAAGTGCCTGTGTGCCTACTATTCATCTTCTTTGGTATTCAGAAACATAGTCTCTTTAGCACATTTTTCATGCTTTTGAATTTGGGCAAATGAAACCGAACCCAAAACCAGAGTTTGAGTTATTTCAAGTACGGTAGGAGATTAAGACAGAGTGAAGGTAAATTGAAGACAGATCATGGCAGGAGGCTTGGTAAGCACAGTAAGAAACAATCCATACCATCTTCTCTTTCACCTTAATGCATGCAGCTATGCACAATGAAGTACATATGTACATGTACATTAGTGTTATTGAAACAGCACGTACTGTTAGAGTGTTAGAGGAAATCTGGTATGGCTGTTCATCAAATAGAAGTGATTCCAGTTAGTTTGCTTTTTAAAACATGTCTATTGCAGGCAAAGTTCTCAAAATAATGAGAAATACATGCAAGAAAATATTGAACTGAGCAGTAATTTTACAGCTTCTATTGTATTTGTTAATAGCAATTGAGGTGGTAGATAATCACATTATTTATTAAAAAGCTAAAATAAAGATAAATGAAATAAACTCAGACGAAGCTGATAAGTCAGGCCCAACTACTAATATTTGTTCATTACTGAGGAAATTATCTGATATCTGACATTCTATCAGAGCACAGAGTAATAAAAAATGTGATATTATTAGCTTCCTGAAAAAGCAAAAGACAATAGCAATTCACACAGACCTCAGTACTCAAGTCATTTCTAATTAATTGCTGTGTTTTGGAAGTGGATTTGAGATGTAGTTGGTTTAATTTAGAGAAGGAATTCGTAACACATGATTTGGAAGACACTGCCAGAGTAGCAAATGGTTTTGTGAAAAGAACCTTTGAGATTTTACATCTTGGAACTCTCCTTCTCTAAGCAAGCTTTAGAATGAGGAAACGTTCAGGTTCAATAAAACCAAATCTGACTTAATAAGCAGGCTAGGAGAGAGTGGTGCTGCAGGACTGTTATATAGCCTGTCTTCTGAGCTTCCTGTAGCTAGTTCTACCAGGCAACAGGTTGTCAAAACTTAGACATTCAAGACTTACTTAAATTAAAGATTCCCATGCAATTCTGCTGCTAATGCAAAAGACTAAAAGTTCAAATCCACACTTAATTTCTCCAAAGCAGCTAAAAGGAGATACAGCCTAGCAAAGGAAGAATGGCACCATACCAATGGCTCCATACCAGGTGGCTCCATGTGCAGATCAACGGATGGAACTAATTGTGATTTCTGACCAGACTACCTGCTAACTGCTGAATCCTTCTTCAATTTGCAATGTCTGCTTGCCAGTTCCTTAAATTGTTCGTACAGGTACGTTCTGCAAACTGTAGCAAAAATACACCTCTTAAGAGTTGGAAAACAGTTTTTTCTAGTAATATGGACAAAGTGTGCCTGTTTTTTTGGTGACCAAATGAAGACTAAAAGATTTGGGGCTCCTGAGTCTACAGATTAGAAGTCTGAGAGGTTATCAAAAACTTGAAGTCATAAAATATTGGTTGGGAGAGGAGAGGTTTAAAACATTCTTTGTAATCATGAAGACATAGAAAAATAATCAATGGGCTTAAAAAGTCTAGCCAAGAACATTTAGATTAATAATTTAATTCTAATAGTAAGAATGGTAAGGCACTGGAACAGATAGGTGTAAAGTTATCAAGATTTCACACCTTCCCTGTTCAGACAGCTGCCAGGAATGAGCTATGTACAGTGTTCTTGCTTTGGAGCAGAAGAAGTAAAAGTCCTTCCCAGCATTATTTGCTATGGGTTCTATAAAATGGAAACGAACACTGATCCTACAGGTCCTACAGATGCTTTTACTGGCTGCCTTCCAGATCAAGGGCCTGCTTAGCTGTGTGTTCACTCCCTAAAATGTAGGGCACATGACTTAGCTTAGGCGGAACAAACATTTTTCTCCCTACTAAAAGAACATTTCTAGGCAGATTCTTTTACAACAGGTATGTAGGCAGCAAATCTTTAATTGTTGTTATACATGTATTTCTGTTTGGTGCTCCTCACTGGAATGCTGAAAAGCAAGGCAAATTCTGCTTCATATATTGAAGTCAATCTGTTAATTAATGCATGTATATGGGATTTTAGGTATCAGCAGCTATTCTAGGGAAACAAGGTAACTGCATTCTTTTTTGTTGCATTATTTTTATCAGAAAAAATGGTTGAGGATTTCCCATCCTCTTCCCTCTACCCCCCTTAAAGCCTCGTCTTTATTTCTCATAAGATCCCTTCCTTGCTCAAATTTCATCATTTTCATTGCTAACTATAGTTTCACAAGGTCATTTCCAAAACCACACACAACTCCACAGCATATAGTGTACATATTAACTTCATGCTTGATTCCATATAGGCTTTATTTAAGCTTTCTGTCTAAAACTTTTAAAAATCTGATTTAGGGTGAAATTGCAAATAAACTTTCAGAACTACCTAATTTATATCAGAGACTAGTTGGTAATCTTAAGAAATGTGCTTGATGCACTATTTAGAGAAGTTTAAAAGGCTGTTTGAACCACTGCTTGAAAAAATGCCATAAGCTTAACAGAACAATAAAATAAATGGGCCGTGAAAGGTTCACTAAGTTTAACAGAATTGCTCAGTAGAAAATGAAGGAATCTTAAACATAAGAATTGGTTTCTTCTGTCACGATGACATTTCTGATTTATAATTTATACCCAAAAAAGGTTATCCTTTCTTTCAAATATTAATATCTGCCTCAGTTCATTAACATTTCTTAGGAGCCTATAGAGTTTTGTTCCTCCCTCACACTCATTCCACTATCCTGGCATCAAAAGTACTCCTGATACACTCTATTGCTTTGGTTAAATACAAGGGGAGGGAAAGGGGGAATAAATCTCTATGCCAAAAGATTACAAAAAGTTAAAAATTGTTTAAAAGTAAATTCTGCATCTGTTGCCATTCAAGATTTTCTCATTGTGTTTGTGTCTTCAGAGCAGCTGTTTAGCCCTCTGCATTTTCCTGCACACTTTCATTTAAGTATATGGGTCTCTTCATTAAATACTATTGTCTGAATTACACATCTGAAATTCCAATTTCCAGAATCTACTGTCAGTTACTTCTATTTGAATAGCTTACCACTGCAGTACAGACACTCACTCACCTCCTGCAGTTAACCCAATCCCTTCGTGTTTCAGGCAGATTGCAGAGGTTCAGAGGTACTGACCAGCTCGTGCTTTAGCAGGGCTCTGGTGTAAGCACAGATCTGCACGTGGCTCTTCCAGAAGGACAGTCTGCTCTCTCCTCTGGGAAAAACATGCTGAACCACTTGGAGCAGACTACTTGCATGACAGATCTTCACAAGTATCAGATGTAAGCTCAATTTTCTTGTCTAGACAAACATCCCATTGGTTTCAATGGGAGTAACAGTAGAAAGAGGAGTATGCTGAGACAGTATACCCCCCATTTTCAACTAGTTTATGTTTCTTCAAAACTTCACTCTCTACTGTCCAGTGTGAGCAAGTGTAACTTATCCAGAAAATATTACTTTAACAACTTTTTCCACTGAGATTCCTTTTTATAGGGGTACTTGCACTGTATGTCATTTGGTCACCTAGGCGTTTTATTGATAGTTTCTAGTGGAAAGGGTGGGAACAATAAGCACCAGCAAAATTGCACACCACTCCAGTATCCATCTCAAATTTCTAGGGGAAATGTTCTTAGGAATGATCCCACAGTTATGCAACTGTATGTCTACTGCATGAAGAGAACTTCTAAGTAAGCATCTAATATCAAATGCACAGTAGCCATATTTTACGTGTTGAACATGGTAATATAGCTTTTGATGTCTGCTATTTGAGTCACATGACTACTTTGACATCTTTGCACTGCCATTCAGTGCAGTGCATGACCTCTGATTCTGTGTCTAATTAACTTTAGCTGTTAAATGGATTAATGGCATTTCTCTCCTAAATCAGGTTGCTGCCACATTTTCCTATTTTTAATTGAAATAATTCAGGACACTACAATAATAAAAGGTTAGCCTGCATGCTAAATATATGGAGATATGTAACAAACTGCTTTAATACAAGTTAAGGCATTCATTTTTGAGGTGAAAAATCATAGGTTGCCTTTGGATGCAGTTGTTTTGTACAGACAGCCAGTTGGAAGTAGTACAAGTAGCATGCAAGAGTCTATGAAACTAGTTCTTGACCTGTACACTGATTAGAAGTTTACCACAAACTTTAGGAAAACCTAAAGTATTTTCACTGGTTTGTATATTTCTGGAGCAATGTCTCATGGAGATCATATGTTTTCTTGATTATTATTGTTCTGTGTACTTTAATATTAATGTTAATACCCTTCTTGGAAACATTCTAATGCGTGGAAGGTACTTTTTCAGATTGCATCTCTAACAAAATCATTTTTGAGGCAGTACTTTGATTGAGCAGTTCATAAACTGTTTATTCTTTGATACGTGCTCGTGCTCTGTGCCTTGATGCAGAGGCTCCCTAAAAAAGTGAATTGCTCAAATATAAGCAGAAGAAAATAGGAATCATAGGTGAGATTTTCAGCCATGTCCTGTTACTTTAATGACAGTTGGCAAGGTATTAGAAGAATAATGACCTCTATATTAATGGTATAATAGAAATAGAAAATCTCCTGTTCCAGGAGAGTGGAGATTCCCCGATGCAGACACTGATACGTCTGCCCCTTATTGATCATTTTACTTCTGTCTTCAGGAATAGGTTATGTGTTTCCATACTAACAAATAGAAATACTAATTATTCATATGAGCATTTGTCTACTGCAACTGGAGTGTAGTGCTTCATCCTCATGCATACTTGAATGCTAATCTCAATGCCTGAATCTGCTGTAGGATATTAAATGAGAATTTACAGAAAATATAAGCTATCTTTTAGCAAACTAATGTATTATGTAAAACTTCACATTCCCTGAGTTAACATGCTTAAAGCAACATTTCAGAAATTGTGGGCTGAGACTGTTTTGAGGTTGGCAAGTGTTAAACATCTGCAACTGGCAATAGTTCACTTGCCCTAAAGTTGAGAATGGAAAATTACTGGCTGGATGTGTTTATTCTAGTCAGGAAACTGCTAATTACCTCTTAATTGCCAACAGGAGATCATTTGCTCCAGGATAAGTGAACAAGCATTTGTGACCAGTAATAATCAGGTTTCACTTCCTTGTCTAAATGAATGCAAGCCATTCCCACTTCAAGGTCCTACTTGAAAGTTCAAAAGAAACCGACCTAGCTACTTTGGATAACTTCACACTTCAGTAATTTTAGTGGTTGCCATGGCATTGCCATTATACTATCGCTTCATCATATGGATCACATTCATTAATGCAGACCTAAATCTAAATAAATATGGAACTCAGCTTTGACTCCTTTGGGGGAGTAAAGGTTTCATACTGTAGAAGAACATTTGTTGGTTTCTTGTGACTTATTTACAACTCATACTGATCTGACAATATTTTCCTACCAAAACAGTTAATATCCATGTATTTCAGAACTGGAAAGAATAAATAAGGAATATGAAAGGACAATACTAAATATGAACTTGTAAAAGCTCTGTCTGAATTGGGATTTCCTTTTTATATTCTCCCTTTTCCATTTTCCATCATAAAGAAGTGTTACACTCAAAGTCTTGGAGCCAAAAGGGAACAAAGCATATATAGAGCCAAGAGTTTATCATTAGCCCTATTAAAATCTTCACAATCTAATCAAAATCCAACAGCAAAATACTACTAGTTCAATTACAATAACACTAACACTCACAATCCAAATTAATAGCAAAAAGCCTCATTAATAATAGCCTTAAAATTATTACAGAATAAAACTTATTAGTGACTACCCTACCCCTTTTCTCTGTTGTTACACTCACCCTTCCAACATCCCTCTGGCATGTAACATCAACAGCACCAGCCATCCTCAGAGAGGGAGCAAAAATTCACAGCAGGTTATCAACATCCCGATATCTTCACAAGGAGCACACAGTACAAACACCAACTAACCCCCTTCCCCCAGGCACAAGCTCTACTTGCATTTTTATATAGTCTCATATCACAGTTTGCTCCCCCCTCACTCATTCCCTGTAAAGCTCCAGAGAGCCTCCCCTAGCCCCATGGCCCCCAGGAGCTGCAGCTGGGGGCACATCAGGTCTTCCCAGAGCAAAGCACAAACATGCAAGCAATGAGCAATGAATGGCCTTGCAGCTGAGTGACAGCACAGCTCAGGCCACCGCAAGGCCAGGCAAGTTCTTGAGATCCTGCCCTGTCAGGCCAGTACAGAGCCTGGGACCTTCTTCTAGTACACGCAAAATTTTTATTAGCTTAAGAAAAGCTACGGAGGAAGGGCTGACATACTGAGTTTTGTCTTAGGTTTCTTTCTGCTGACACACGAATTAATGTGCTATAATACATGTGGGAATCTTTGCGTTGGTTTGTTTGGATCATGAGAAACTGGGAGGTCAAAACATTGCCTTAATTACAATCTCTTTCTAATTCTTGTAATTTTAAAATGAAAATGATAGTATTATTTTACATAATGGTATGCAGCAAAATCTGTGTTTGAACAATAACTACAGCTAAATGCCTTAATGTTTCCCCAGATAACTAGTTTCAGCTATGGTGTTTTACTCTCTCTTCCACATATGTATTTATATGCACATTCTCAATGGGTGCATAGTGCTCATACTGTAAAAAGAGTTGAACTATTCTTCTTTTAAGAATACTAGAATTGAATGAAGATAAAGAGGGATATGTATGAAATGCAACTTGAATATTTGAATTTTGAATATTATCAGTAATCTCTCTATGCACCTACTAAGACATGTCTCTCTACTATGGAAGATTTGCTTCAAAAAAAGTTAAAAGCACATCATGTCCTCTGTGTGTGTGTGCAATGGAGGATGGTGAACATGCACGGTTGAAGCAGCTTGAACTCCTACTATTTTACATCTTCTGTGAGTAGGAATTTGGTTCATTTTGCACCGTAAATTTTGTTGCCCCTTCACCAAAACTTAGGAAAAAAATCCCCACCAGTATTGAAAGGGCTTTGTAGCTTACATCAAGTCAAGGTTCAGTGAGTTGATATGAGTTGATATAGTTGAGGAGAGTCCTTCAGTTACATTTTTTGCCTTTTTGATATGTATTACCTTTATTATAAGGGTAACAGAAGGGTGGCAGGTCCCAGTATCAGGTGAATGTTCAATTGAACCTCAAAAAGAGGAATGAAATAGAAGAAAGCAATTGAGAGACTGAAATTTTTTACAAGGTTTAGCTAATGTATTTCTTTAGTGACACTGAATTAGAAATTTTAAAGCTCAAACTAGCTGTCCAATCATCATCATCATTTATACTACATTTTAGCAAATGTTTTTGATCAGAATACTAATATTTTTATTTTCACATTTTGGTTAAACCAATCATTTGGATATGTACATACGATTCAAAATAGTAGTCGGGCATTTTCAATTTCCCAGTTCACATTAAAGTATTACATAGTGTTGCCTCGTAAGTCCTCTGTCAATTTTACTTTAATGTACAGCTTCCATGTCTCTTGAGTTTGTAGCAATAGTTTTTTTGTAAAAAAGTCAGAAGATGTTTTTTCTTAAAAAGCTAAATAACCCCTTGCTCACTGTCAAAAAAATTTCTGTTGTCGTAATTTACTTACTGCAATAGACAATTAAAGAGTGTGATGACAGTCTGGTAATTTAGTTTTAGTTATGTGTCCAGTTCATATTCACACATGGTTTCTTGCTCCCCCTCTCGCATCTGGCTGCCTTGACAAACAATTGAGGGTTGTTTTCCTTGTGAAGTGATGTAACTTGTGTAAAAAGTAAGAGCATATACTTGCTTGTAAGTGTTTGTATAAGGCCTCAAGAAGTTGTAGGAAGTAGGAGGCTAAAATCTGATTAGTGTTAGGAGAACAACAAAGGCAAAGTATCTCTAGATAAGCACTATTTGGAGTTTTGTTTAGATACCTTCCAATATCTATATATGAAAATTGGTGATCCGTAAAATCCTTACGCTTGATGGTTTTAAGTATAGTTATTACATCGCCAGTAATCTGCTTCCATCCATAGCTGTAAAGCTATTTCATAATGATTGGTGATTACAGGATTGTTATATATACACTTGAGCTTTTAAATAAAAATTACAGAATTTTCATGACTTTCACCTGAAGGAGTTTTCTGGGCTTCTCTTCACAAGTCTGAAGTCGTCTTGATGTATGACATGTATGAATCAGGGATTTGTTCTAAGCAAAGTGTTTCAATGCTGGCATATCTTCAGGTCTCAAATTATGAGACATGACAAGCAAATAGGAGTCAAGTTTAATTTATAGGAATATGGCAGGCATTCCAAAAAATAAAAATTCAAGGCATCTGACAGAATTCTGTTGGACCAGCATAGAGCCAGTGTGTCAGCCTAAACACAAAACTGTGTGCGTTAGAAATATCTTCTATGAATACATAAGAAGAAATAAAAACTTTCTAAAAGAATACTCAAGATCATTTTTTAAGCTGCAAAATTTTGTTCTGGCATCCTGATCTAATAGTTTGCTTTAACTGTGGCATCCTTCTTGTCAAAATTGTTGTGCCATTAGTTCGTGAGCTGCTGTGGAGCAGTGAATTTCTGATTACTAACATTTTTTTTTCCTAACTTACTGCTGAAGTTTTTCTAACTTACTGCTGAATACCTGATTTATTATTATTTAATAATGTAAATTAGCATAACCTCTAACATTTCTGAGAATCTCAGACAAGTATTAGTTCTGATGTCGTTTAAATTTTATTTATGTTATCTGCCCCTTACTCATCTTGTAAGTATCCACAAAATCCATACGGATTTTCTGCAGACAAAATTCATCCATTGGTCAAAACCTCCACCAAACACTTTATTAATTGTTAAAACCAGGCAGCAGCAGAACAGAAGAAGGGGGAAGGCTTAAAAAGGTTTTTGTAGTTATCTTGTGTCTTATTTCTAGTAGGCATAAATCTGTTCCCTGCAGCGTTTGTGTAACGGGGTTGAAGGAGTAGAAACTTGTTGGAATAGAGTGGAATCCAGTAAACAATCTTCAAATACTAATAAATTAATAAAGACGAACTTCCAGTAATGTGAATATTGTCACAAGTTAAACAGTGCTTTTATAAATTCAGTTGGTGACCACATAGTGCTATGTCATCGTGAGATGGCATATTGCCACGTAGGCACTGGCTTTGGATCTTAAAAGTAGCTGTATTAGCATGCTCTGCTCAGCAGGGTAAGGTATTTTGGGTGCAACTCCATGGCGAAGTCTGAAGCTAAGTCAACAAGGGTCATGATCTAATACAGAGTAGAGTTACCCTCAACAACCTCAAGAGAGGATAAATTTGCTATCTTGATTTTGATTTTAACTGAAACATGACAAAACCTACTCTAGTTCATGCAGGCAAAAGGACTAAAACAGTTGCATATTCTACACACGGAGCATGCCAAAAGCATGTACTAAGGGCTGAAAGTTAGTTATTCTTTAATTCATTTTCACACAGTACATCTTATTTTTTGAACATTACAATATGACATTAAGATAATATAAACATGTCTGTTCAAAAGCTGTTGGGAAAAATGAGTTGTCAGCTATGATATATTTTACTTAGCTTTCATAACTTATATTTTAAAACAATAATAGCTATGCATAATATATGCACACCAGATGGCAATTTGGAAATGTATGCATGAGCTGAGAATATATGTAATACTTTGCTCACAGCACACCTTGAATTCAAGGAGCATTTCAAAGAATAAACTGATTTTTTTTCTGTCTTTATAATGAAACACATTTTTTCGATAAAGGTATTTTCTGTTAAGATTAATAAACTAGGACTGGAGCAACACATCTCTCAAACAATGTGATGCTCTGGTTTGTTGTCTTTCAACTACCATATTAAAGCATTAATATTAAAAGCTTAAATGGCTTGTGGTTTAGAGTCATTATGAAAAAAATCACAGATAAAATGTCTGAAACAACTGTAAGAACATAAATACTTTATATTTTTATCAGTAATAATGTCCTTCCATTATAAGACAAGCAAAAGATCCTTCCATTTAAACTTTAAATTACTCTCTAAAAATTTCTAAAAAATTATAGCTTTAGATTAGCAAAAGGGGATTACATATTTATAAAGCAACACTTGCTTATATTTCCTGAAAAGGTGCTCCCAAAAGATCTCAAGGCAATACAATTGGGATGCCAGGTTCATCAAAAGAGGTTGATGTTCTGCAATAGGACTATCTTGAAACTCCCTCACACTTCAGTTTTTCTCTTTACATGTCTTAAAAGAAAAATGTTTAAGACCATATAAACTAGGGATTTGGTTTTTAATATAAAGTGCAGAGTATATTCATTATTTAAATCCCAAGGTATTTATTATGCTTCATTGTCTGCTGTCTCTCACAATATCAGTTGTTTGTATTGGGCTATGTAAATGATCAAGCTTGAAAATGCAAGGTTTGATTTGCTATTTCAGCTATATTGCACCCATTTCAAAATCCCAACTGCAGTTGGGAAAAGGGCAGGTCTGGGTTGTGGCACGTCTTGCACAGAATTTGGCAACTGAAAATCCTCCCTTCCTCCCATCCACCCCTAATTTGAACAAGTAGCTCATAAGCCACAAGAGCATCACACCAGAGAAAACACCGGACAAAGGGAATGGCCATATAACACCACACAACAGCATAGCAGCCTTCTGTGACCTGATCTCCCTTGATCTCCCTGATCTCCTGATCTCCCTGATCTCTTGGGGAATTACTTTTTCCTCTTAATTTGTCAGAATTTCTATTCTGTCATATACTTGACCTGGAAGAATATCTCCTGTGGCACATAAGGGAAGATAGTGGTGAGTTGTTTTTACCCTCTTCAAAATAAGTGGGAGATGTCAGTGGCAAGTACTCTAGCTGTCTATTTTGTCTGATTTTGGCGTGGCAGTTGAGCAAAATAAGCGGTGTACTGAGCAGTCATGTTTACTCCTGAGGCCCATGTGGTGGCGAGTTGTCATCTGAAGCTCTCTTCTTGTTGTAGTACAGTGAGAAAGACACCTTGCATTTAAACACTTATGGTAAGGGAGACTAGAGAGCTACTTCAAAAAGAAGTAGCAGAAGAAGAAGCATCTTTCTGTTGAGGACTGCTCTTTTTTGTCTTGATCATTTTCTTGGAAATTACTTTGGGCACGCCTTGCCAAGTAGCTCATGTGAGGAAGAGCCACCTACCCGCTGATCTCAGCTCTGTAATCAGCTACCTTGTAAAACTCATTTCTTCTGCTACAACAAAATCTTTTAGACCGTTGGTTATCCAAGGTAGTGGTTATCCCAATTAAAAGAAGCAATTAAGATTTATTATTGTTTATGGATACCAAAATCCTCTTGAGGGTAATTGAGATCTAAATCATCAAAATTACTTAGAGTCTATATTCCAATGTATAACCCTACAACAGTAGCAACCTCATCTGCAGTATATAATTCAGTTGTAGGGAAGCTGTACGAGTGAGAAGCCTTTCCCATTTACTAAGGCAATTTCTTTTGCAGCACATGGTATGAAGTGTAGTTCTGCGCCTATATATAGCAATTGGATTATGATATATGTATGTCTTGCATGAAACACATTTGGAATTAACTGAAGCCATCTTGATGAATAAAGCGAAACCATCTACTATTAGTCTTTTTCTACTGGTGAAGTTTTCTTCATTGCATTCCAGCCCCAACATTCAAACGCTACTTCAATAAACGGCAAGACAACCCTGTAAAAGAAATAGAAGTAAATTAACTGGGTTTTTTTCTCTAAAGTATATCTGCTGCCATCTGTTGACTTCTGAAGTACTTTCGAGTCTTAAATAAAATACAATCAGATTATCAGATGTTATACATACAATTGAACCTCTTAACAGCACTTTAAGATATTGCCAATTAGCCACTTGAAACTGAGCCATATGTTTCCATTTTGTATTAAAAAAGACACACAGAAAAGGCTAGAATCTGTGAAAATTCACAACTACTTAGCATAGCACGGTACAAAATAATTTGTGTGGCTGTTGAGGAAAATATTTGTAGTAAAATCAGTTTGAAAAGACTAAGGCTACAGAATAGTGTTCACAGGGAGATATTGAGTATTTAGATGTAAGATGGATGGAATAATAGTGCATGGCAACGTGGGGTCCAAATTTGCAGCTGGGTTTAGTTTGATTTTGGGAAGAGTGGTGGGTTTGTGCTTGCTTATGTAAATATACAGGATTCATTTACAAATTCAAATGAGAAAAAACTACTTCATGAGAGTGTCACACACTACAACAAAGTAACTCTATGGCTATTCTGCATAAATTCTGTTCGTTTGTTGTGCCGCATGCAGAACTTACAGTTTTTAATGGACTCCTTCCAGATTTTCCCCCTCAGTACTGTATTTAGAAATCTGTGAGTCTTATTAAGGGAAAGAGGCTTTTTTTTTTCCTCATGTTTACAGCAGCATCCAAAAGTGGAAGTTATTGGCACATGTATAGAATTTTTAACATGTCCTGTGTGATGCAATTAATTTGAAATGTAGTTAATAAAATGTAATTTGTTCTAAAATTTTATTTTTGGGGACAATCCCCTAGACATTTTTAAGTAATGCAATCATGGCATGTTGTGTAGTATCTATGAGCATTAAGCTATATTTTGTATTATTTTTTCATAGGTTGTATTATACTCATCTCTGATAAACTTCTTCATCCAACAAACAATGATGCTTTCTCTCTATCCTTTTCCTAATCAGTTTGTAAGAATAAATATACGCCTTAGTGTGATGAAATTCTGCACTGTAAGTGCATTTTTCTTGTCTGAAATGTGGTTTTTTTGTTCTGATTTGCTCTGTTTTGAGCATCTTCAGGAGAATGTTTTGATCCTTACTCCTGATACAGGAACTGAAACATCACTGTAGCAGGGGGGAATTGCAAAAGGAAGGAAATGTCTAATATACAGTAATTATTCTTTAACACATTTTGCTATAAAGAATGAATTGTAGCAGTCTAAGCTGCATCAGTCACTGCACCTATTTGCTACCTTCTGAAGAGTGATGAAAATTCTTAGCTCTCAAGATTGAGAAAAGCCAAACATAGCCTAACTTTATTGGTATTTTAATCCAAAAGTATTAAGGACCCTAACAAAATGCAAGTACTACATAGAGTCCTTGGCACTGTTGTAGTTTTACCATTTCTCCCTCTGTTCCACAATAACCTGCATCTTTGACCAAACCAAGCCTACTAATGTCTAGAATAAGCACATCCTGGAATAGCATTCCAAACCAGATCCTATTGTTCCATTGGATAACACAGTTCACTTCTGTCTGTAGTTTAGGCTGTGTCCAAACTCATTCTCATTTGTGACTTAAAGCAGGCTTTGAATGGTGTGCTCCCTAGTTATTGGCAATGTGTACGAGTATTTACAATGCTAAAAGAAAAAAGTCACTTCTATAGCTTTAAAGCTCTATTCACATGGCAGACTATATATTTTCTAGGTGTCAGTCTGATCAGTTGGATTTATTTTGCTCCAACATATATTTGTTGTCATGTTTTATGGAGAAGTAAATAGTATGTTTAAAGCAAATGCACATTTGTTTATCTGTCAGTTGCTTTGGCTTAGATTAATCCTAGCTTGTTACAAGAATCACAAATGTCACATGTAGTGTTAGTGCATAACATCTCCTGAGAAGTGATGCCTGCTTTCCCCGGGAGGAACTGATCCCAGTTGGCCTTAACATTTCTGCCAGGAAATGACAGTTGTGAACCCTCTACCAGAGGCTCTAGAGATACTCCACCAGCATAGGAATTTGCAATCACTGCTTCATTTTGCATCTTTGCCCCAAAAAACCCTTCAGGCCTTTTAAAGGATATTCTGATTAATTTTCTATGCTATTAGACTGAATTTTGTTTTTAAAATGTTTTCTCCTTTCAGTTCCCTAGCTGTATCTTCTTTATTCACTAGCTGTAGAGTAGAAACTGGGGACCTGCTAATAAGTGCTATCAATAAAAATTGAACTAATTAAGTTTCAGCCATTATCCCCTATTATTATAAGAGAGCTCAGTGAGATATAAGATAATGGAGTAATAAACCCCTGAAAATTGGGATTTAGCAAGGAAATACCAACAGAGCTTGGAATGTAGTGTTGTGATCTCAATGATATAATAAATGTTTAATCAGCTGCTATTGATAGATTTTAAGCAGCAGAAAGACCTGAATACAGCAGCAGCAAAGTTAAGTTTAGACATAGATTATTTGCAACAACTTTGCATCTCCATTGTTTTTAATAAAAAGAAAACAGAAGCCCTGATTTAGAGGTCTTCAAAGAATTTGAAATGTTAAGGGATAGTAAAATTGGTGCAAGCTTAGACACCTCTATGCCTAAAGTAGTAAGTAGAATTCAGATGATCCTTTTTTCTTTCATCATAGGTATCATTATTTAAGCTATTAAATATAGAATGCTAAGATTTCAGATCATATGCTGTTATAACATTAAAAATATTGGAGCAAAATGTTCTGACACTTCTTGAAAATTTTATTTAAAAGCTCAATTAACACCTGAATAGTAAGGTAAATAACCATGATGTTAGATTTTTCTCCCCTACAGCCTGCATAACATACTATATGAATATTTTTGGTTAATCTTTTATGTTGATTACAGACGAATCAATTTCTTACATCATCAGCCAAGAGCGAATCTGTAGCAATGAGTTCCAGAATGTTATGGTGCACAAATGAGTGATTGCCAACTTAGCCTGTTCAACCAAGATAGCAGCTGAAATTAAGGCTGATAATTACGATTACAAAATGCAATTTAAAATAATTTTGGAAGTTATGTTTGGCTTTAAAGTATGTCTATTAAGTGAAACTACGCTACTGTGTTTTATTAGATCCAGATTAGTTTGTTACAAAGAAATTTTACTCCTGAATTCTATGTTGCATAGATATTTACCAACATGATGTGCCATAGCTCTAAAGTTTGTAGTTAGGGAAGAATTATAGGAGACATTCGTCTAGAAGCTAGAGAAAGTTTTGTATCAATTGCAACCTAAAATATGATTATGGAAAGGCTATTTCCAGCTTTCCTTTCTCTTCCTCTTCCATTTTCTACTTTGCTTTTCCCTTTTTCACTCTCTCCTTCTCTCTCCTTCTCTCTCTCTAATAGAACGGTAGAGTGCTCCAGAAGAAGGGCTAGTTTTTCAAAGAATGTGTCTCTCCTATTCAACTTAGATTTCACCTTGAAAGAAACTGGTAGACAAGGGAGTGCTTTCTGTTTGGAACAAGTGTGAATTTGTTCTAATATAAAGCAGCAGAAAGTTAATGGGTGGAACATCTTACTAATCCCTGTGGTCATCAAAGACAGATGCAGGTAGAATGCACATCATTAATGCCATCTTCTGGGTGAGAAGAAAACATAGCTAACTGATGTGAAGATTATTGCAGAGAAATATTTTTTTTATCCTCAGTTTCTAAAATGACTCCCTGCAGTGTCTCATTTTGCCTTTTTTTAAAGCCATACGGAATTACAGGCAGCTGTAGTTTTCCACTGATTCATACAAATAGCAGGTGTGTAAAAGCTATTTATTGTTCTCGATTGCCTTCCTTTCCAGCAATGAAGTGCAATCCTACAATATACCCCCAAAGAATACCGTTGGCTAAGGGGTTCCTTGGGACTTGATCAAGGAGCAGCAAGAGTGGGCTGCTCAGAGGGCAGCAGAGGGGAAGCTGAGGGATGCAGTCCTTCAAGGGGTGCAGTCACGCAGGACCAGAGCAAGGCAAGCAGGGGAGGTCTGGTGGCAGTAACCAGGGTCAACCACAGTCCAGTGATTGCCAGACAAGCTCATAGTGCTAAGGCACGTCCAAGACTTCAAGTTAGAGCTCAAGTCAGCAGGGCAAGGTCAAGATCAGCCAAGTACCAGGATGGGCACGGGCATACCTACAACACAGCCCAGCCCAAGCTTAAATGCGACTCTTGAGTCAGTGAATGGGGAAACAAACACAGCTGTTTCCACAGAGTCTGGTCCAAGGTTATATAGCTCTACCACGTCAGAGCAGACCACAGGCAGCTACACCCCTGGAGCAGGGGGAGGAGGTCTCAAAGGAAAATTGCAGAGAGGGATGATATAGCTGGTCACGCCAATTAGAACCTGTTAGTTCATGCAGGACCCAGGCGATAGGTATTTACTGTTTCTCATCATATACTTCAGGAAAGTATTGAGGCACAGTTTAGCTTTACTTCCCCATTTTTAAGCAGGATCAGAGGAGGAGATTCATTGAGGAAGAGTTGACTACCAGGTATTGTGGAAGGTCCATTCCAAAGAACGTCCATTCCAAATGAACGTTGCTTTGTTTGGCGTCCTGGAGCAGAGATTTGTTTCACAAGTGACCTAAGCTTTGTAAGAGTGGGTTATCTCAAACTTGCTCATGAAGGAAATAGGTAAGTTCTTAACTGGCTGAGTTTGTCAGCTGGGATTCAACTGTGCACAGCAAGAAAATATCCTGTTGTCCAATTCAGAAGATCAACAAAGGAGGTTTCCGCAAACGATACCTATATGTTGAAATAAGAAGCTGCCAGAGAATGCAGCCATTGGAGGGGTGAAATGATACAAGGGTGAAATAATTAGTCTAAATAGACAAATAATCAAGTATGTCTCATGGTAGCTAGAAGGAGGCCTGCATGTATGTAGAGAAAAGAACTGGAAAATGCAAGATGAAATTTTAGGGGATTAAGAAGTGATAGACATACCCAAGTGTGGGTAAAATGACATAAGAAAAACAGAAATAATAAGGGGAGAAAAAGCCAATGGCAAGAGAATACCTAGTCCCCAGAAGTGAGCAGAAACTGGGATTTGAGGGTATAAATCTGGAACGGAAAATAGCAACTTAAGGTTTGACATTTGTTTTAATAGGAACTGTGGTATTTGCTTGGCTCAAGTGAAGAAGTTCTCATCCTGTTTCAAGTATATCTTCCTTTTTTGTGTGTGCTTCTTGCATTTCTAAGTTTTGTGGTCAAGTGTAAATACAGGTAAACAGAATCTGCCTGAGTACTATACTGTCTTTCTGCTTCTTTTATACTATAATCAAGTGAGGTTATCCACTTATTTAAGTTTTCCCATTACATCACTAGTTTTGGCCATCTTGAAACATGCAAAAAGATTAAAACTAATGCAAAAAATTCAACTAGGTTCTGATGTTGGCATTTTTTATTTTTTCCCCAAATGGTGGTTGCTACTTGGACTACTTTCATTAGGGAAAGATTTTTATAAGAAAGCTCACTTCTGATTAATTTACTGATATAGGTGCATGGTCATGCAGTTTCAGACAATTTCCATAGGAAATGAAAATAAATCTGAAGCCAGAATATGTTTTTTGTGGCCAAGTTTCACTTGCAGTGCTCACATGTAAAGCAGAAATAACATATCTCTACTTAAGTTTTTCAATGAAGTTATATCTTTTACCTTAAAATATTTGTAAATATATAAATAATAGGTGATCCAGACCAGTATGTATGTTTTTGAGTTCCCTAAGTTCTCTAAGATTTACCACTGTTAATACTGTAAGTTTACTGACCTCAGATGTATCCATAAATATACTTTTTCTGAGGTTTAGGGAGCTTTAAAAAGCAAGTTTATTTGTGCCTTATGGTTTCTGGTGCAGCATGCACTATTGATCTTGTTTTGTGACACTTCTGTAACTACACTATCAATAATGTATTGCTTTCTCTTACTAAATAAGAACCAATATACATGACCAAATTCAAGCAGCCTGATTCCAGGCAAAAGGCTGCAAACACTCATGTAGTGACTGAGTAAAATGGAGGAAGTGAAATCTCCTATCTGATAGTATTAGAGATCCTCAAAATTAGGGGGGTTTACTTAATTATTTGCAGTTTTATATCAATATTTCTTTAGTTTGACTGACTGATTTTGTAAAAGTTTATTATTAACTGGTCAGCTGTTTCTCCAGTTAATTCAGTGAAGAATTACAAGGAAGGAGAAACAGCAGAGATGAAAGCTGATCATATTGTTAAGCCGTAACACTTTCAGTCAAGAGATCTGAGCTGTTTACATAGTTCTGTCATGTAATATTTGTAACCTCCAGGAAATTTGCAGAAAGCAGTTTCATAGGAAATATTTCATAGATACTTATCCATTTGACAAAATTCTGCTGAAATACACAGATAAAGGCATACAGAGAGATAGAAGAGGGAAATAGTGTAGGTTTCTGCAACATGCTGGCAGGTTGCTAGAGGCCTTGCAGTTCCCCAGTTCTCTGACTCCACTGCGGCTGCACCACAGCGACCAACTTAAATCTGCCATTTTCACAAGATGTGCTGCTATAGTTAGGTGAGAAATTGTTTTACCATAAAAATAAAGCTTTTGTAATTTCAAAAAATCTCTCAACTGGTGTGAATGACATCAAAACCTTTCAAAGCTTCAAAAAAGAAACCAGTGAGCCTGACACCATTGATACATTGGTATGTATCAATATGCATTAGCCTGACACCATAATTAGTATACCATCAAATATAATATGCAATAATTTAATTAGTATTCACATGGGTAAATATGTGTTGGGAAGAGTTCTCAAAATAGTTTATGGAAATAGAAATTATGCTTCACAAACCTTTCAGGGTTCTTTCAGGGGGCTGCCAAGCTTATGCCAGCTGATACAGTCTGCTTGGGTAACCGGAAAGCATTTGGACAAAATTCCTTGCCAAAATGCCATTAAGAATTTAGACAGCCAAGAGGTAAGAGCTCCTTGTGTAGAAGAATAACTGCCTTGGCTTGTCAGGGTCCCGACTGCACTAACATGTCATCATCTCCCTGAGAAGCCTCGCTGGGGACCCCCATCCACACACCCTCTACCTGCGGGCTGGGAGCTCCATGAAGGCTCAGGCCTGGGCACCCAGAGCTGTACCCCTGTGCCCAGCCTTGTCTTCTCCAGACCTGCCTTTCCACCTCCTTTCCCCAGGTGGACTCTGGAGCTACACTGTAGATACCCTTGTCACCAGCCCTATCTCCAGCCCAGTCTCCTGCTCCTTCCAGTTGGACTGCTTGGGGAGTCCCAGGACATGACCCACTGTCTTGCCTTGCTGGGGCTTAGGACTGCAGGATTGTGCCCTGGTCAGCAAGGGCAAGGTCCTGCCTCTGCTTCTCCTCCTCCTACCTGCAGCAGCCACATCCTTGCTGCTCCCAACAGGAAAACAGTGGAGAGGAGTAAATGGTCTGTCATGTAGGGCAGCTGTCACTGGAGATCCTCTTGCTGGGCTCTGAGCTGGGCGCTGTGTTCCTCAAAATGTGAGCGAGTAAAATAAGTTTTCTGGTAATAGCAGGTTTTTCAGAGCATCAAAGACAAGAGCTTATTGGAAAGAACTGCAGAATGACCTTATGACGCTGAGTGACTGGGAGAGGACATGGCAGATGAAACTCAGCGTAGATGTATGTAAAGTGATTCACACAGGGTGGAAAAAAATTCTCTCTGTAAAATAATAGACTCTGAATGAACCATTACCAGTTGGGAATGAGATATTGCCATAAATGTCAGCTCAGCATTCAGTAGTCAAAAAAAGCAAATTGAATGTTAAGAATTACCAGGAATGGAATAACGAACAAAGTATAAAATTTCCTTCTGTCACTGTGCAAGCTGAGTGTGTGCCCAGACCCATCAGTGTGGTGTGCAGCATTGGTCTCTCTCTGTCTCAGAAAGAAGATATATTAAAAACTTGAAACAGTTCAGAGAGAGTCAGCAAAGATGATCAAAAGTATGGGGCAGCTTCTTCACAAGAAGCAAATAAGCAATCTAAGACTTCTTCAGCCAGGAAAAGTAACCGAGAGAGAGATGATACAGTTGTAGGCAGAAGGGAAAAACAGTCATTCCCCATCTCTTCCAAAACACTTCTTGAATGAAAGCATTAAGGACAAGTTCAAAACAAGCAAAGAGAGGCCAATCATCACACAACTTAGAACTGAGCTGGGAAGTTCTGTCAAGTTTTTAGATTATAAACACACACATAATCAAAAAGAAACTGCCAGAAGTCAAAAGGAAAAATCCACCAAAGGTTATAAACTACAAGAACTTCAAAAAGCTACAAAATGTCAAGAGATGGATTTGGGAGAAGTATCATTGTGTGCTTGGTCCAAGCTTCACCTCTTCCCCAATGTCCATTTTGGCTACTGCCAGAGACTCTTACTGGCCTAGATGGGCCCATCTTCAGACAAATGATGTCTATTTTCTTATGATCTCTGTTTGACAAATGTATCACATTTCTTTTTCTTAATTTTGTAAAGTACAATTTCTAGGAGTTCTTTCAAAGTAATAAATTTCCAGCATCTTAAGTAGAATTTATCCTTCCTTGTTCATAATTTGGGGTGAATGTATTTGTCATCCATTTTCAGTTGATCATTCTTGTTCACTGACTGTCTCACTTTAATAAGAAATTAATAATAAAATAGAATACCCTTTCAAAGTCATGCAGAAGTTTGAAGATCATTACTGAGAAACAAACAGGACTGTTTTATGAAAATGGCAAGAAACACAATCCACAGGCACTATGCATCTGTTAAAGACATGCTCTTTCTCCCTGTCCATATCATTAATCACCCAGCTCTAACGTTTAGCCATAATTATAGTACTAATTTGAGCATTTTTTTCTTACTGTGGAAATAGATAATAGCTATTACTTATGGCTTCTGGTTGTTATTTAAAAAAGGAACAATTGTGTTTGTGGATAATCAAAAGTCCACAACTAAAGACTTTCATCAAAAATCTTTGCTTTGGAAAGATATTTTTGGGGTTTCTTCATATTCAGTGAAAGCAATTTAACTAAGTAGGGAGTTCTACCACTGGATCAAGGTAATCTCCTTTATTTTTGACAAATGTTTAGAAAAAACATATTGGAAAGCATACAAAAAAGAATATAATACAAATGGCAAAACTCTCAAATTATTTTTCTCTCCCTCAAACATAAATGAGGAACATTTTAATTGGTGTTGGTCTGCTATTTTTCAAGACCAGAAAGGGCAAAATGCTGTCCTACTGAAAGCATTTAACAAGGTAGCTGTAGTAGGTTTGTATAATTTAGCGCAGAGATGATCGGCAGACTAGACAGGGCAGGAAACTATTTTAAACAAAACTAAAATAAAGGCTAAATAAATTGCATGGATTTCGTCTTCCACAACTTCAAAATATGTTTGCTTCATTTATGTACAGCTCTTCTTTCCTTTACATACTCAGTTGTAGCCTACCTCAACTGAATTCTGGCTGGAAAACAGCACTGATGAATAGTACATTGATGAGGAACTGTAGGAAAAGGGTAGAAATTATGCTGTAACTACAAATTAGCATGCCGTGAATGAGAGTTAAAATGAGAGTCTAAATGTAGTGACAATTAATCCCCCACATAAGACTTTATTTTAATAATAAAAAAGTTGTACACAGATGCAAACAGAAATGGGGTTAGTGTAGCTACAGGGGGACTTCATTGGTGTACCAGTGCAGTGGTTAATATACAAGATATTAAATCAGTGTTTGCAGCCTGGAATAGGCAAGCTGCTTGGGACACAGTGACTTCAACCCTGGTTTCTTTCTAAAGGCAGATTGGAAAGCATCGAGTTATTGAAGCTGCCAAAATAAGAAACCTTCCCCTTTTTAACAGTACCATACCAAACTCAATTTCTGTATTATAGAATCTGGTTAATATAGAGTGTATGCAGAATAAACTCCAAAATATTTAACTGCAGGGCCTGATCTAGTTATATATTAGTCTGGTTCATAACTAGTATGAGTTAACTTGTGTTGACTGGACTACCTAGCTCTCAGGTCTGTGTACAACATGTTTACATTGCCAGGCTTCTGTTTCGAAGAAAACACAAAAGCACAGGAATGTATTAGAAAGCTCATTGCTACAAATGGGGGGAGGGGAGGAGATGGAATGGCAAAGATGCCAATTTTTGTGCTTTGCTTCTCTGTATTGGGCTTTCTGAAAATTTAGCTTTTTCTGAAGGGGGAGGGGGAGGAATTTACCACTTATATGATTTTTCAAAATTATTTTAGTATTTCTAAGAAGCATCAGAGTTATGGCGTGCCTTTGATTGTTCCAGTACAGATTCAGAACAATCCTTATTCAAAACAACTAATATCATTGTAACAAGTGCCTTAATGGTGGGAAGTTCACTCTGGTTAGCCATTTGCCTTTAGTTCTGTGTAATCTCTGAAGGAACAGTGCATTCAGTTGTATTTCTAAAGGTGTATTTTAAACCAGCTCCCCAATTCTCCTGGCATAAATAGTTAAGCAATATTATGCAATACCTGGTGTGAGTGTGTGTGCATACAGTATGTAGCCTTGCTTTGTTAGGAGCACTTGGGTACTTTTACTACCCTTGAACAACATACAGTACATTCAGCATCAATTTTATTCCCCTTTTAATTTAGAAAGGAAAACTTATGTTCCCAAAGGTATGACTCACTTTTCATATGAAGTATTGTATTTCCGTGATTTATTGAGATATTAACATGGAAATGGTGATGTTAAACAATACTTGGAATAGCTCTAAAAGTGTAGTGGGAATCATGATTTCATAAGAAGAAAATTAGTTATGTAGGTAACATTACTGTATAATTTCCCATAGGATCTCTACATCAGGCAAGATTTTATTATATTCTAAAACAAAGTTTCTTGCACTCACTTTAAATATAAAGTACTGCTGAATACAACAATATCATAAGGCTGCTCACAGCACAAGCAAAGACATCTGTTAATGGTACCATGAATAGTTATGAACTGTGGTACTCAAATGGCTTTGCCAGCAAAGCATTGCCTCCTAATTTATTTTTATAGCAAATGGATGCCTCATTTTTCATGGTTTGGTAGTTTGCATTCAAATGTACCAATAACTTCCAAGGCAATCACTTCTACACAGCATGTTTTATTTGAGAACATAAGATGCAATAGCTAATGGTGTGTTGGTGGGTAGTCTTCTCCATCAGCAGTTTTGTATGAATCCTTATGTTATTTTTCTTCTTTTTTTTAGATTAGTTCATGAAAAGGAATGTACTACATAAAAGTATGCTTATTGTATGGAAGATTTAATTTAATTTCTTATCACACAAATGAAGAGGGACAAAGGCTGTGTAATTGCACTGGTTTTGTCATCCAGTATGCTACAGCTGAACTGGGCATTTTACATTTTCACTCATTCCTGGAGGCATCACCAAAAACTAAAAGGAACACAAGTGGTTTCAGCTGTCACAGAGCAGAGTTCAAAAGGTTCTAAAGGCTTCCACAGAAATCAGTTGAAGAGAGGAGGGAGGCAGCAAAAAATACTTAAGCTCTGCCTAAACTATTTTTTTAAATTTTTGGTAGTAATATATAATAATATAGATGATTCTAGAAACAGTTTGCGATGATGACACGATTAGTAGTCAGTAGCTACTTTCATGGGTTTGTCAGCTACCTTGTGGTTTATTGTCACGTAATCACTGGAAAACAGCATTGTGTGGCCGGGTAGACGGGGACACTGTGGCTGTTGACTGGCTGGGCTGTTGGCACGCTCGGCTTTGGCTGTGGTAAGAGAGCCAGAGTTCATTGACTCCAGTCTTGCAGATCCTCCTCTGTGTGCTTGGCATTGCTGATGGCTCTTTTAAACTAAATCCAGTTTCCTTTAATAGGATGCCACTAACCACTGTGGTGTGTATGGCTACATAAATATAAGTGTTACCCTTCTCTTCTGAGGGCAGCTGAAATCTACTGAATGACTAGCAAAAAAATCCATCTTATTTATCAGATGGGGACGATGTGAGGTCTGTAGTGATTTGGTTTTGAAAAGACCTTAGAAACGTCTAAGATGTTGTATATCCCACTCTGGTGGCCCTTGTATAAACACTACTGGAAAATTGCATTTAGTATTACAATTTAATACTAATATTTGTTACAACTAGCCTGTAGAAGTATCTTGGATGTCAGAAAGCTTTTACTTTTTCCCCACCTTTTTTTCCCTCATATGATTTCACCATACTTGGTGTAGTCACTTCCACAGGAGTCTTCATGTGTGTCCCTCCCATAGCAGTGAAGCCTTAGTGTGTTGAAAGAATCAGTTTCTCCCACTCTTGGAAGGAAAAAAAAAAAAAGAAAATAAAGAAAGAAACATTTCTGACAAAATCTTTCTCAAGCCAGATATGTCACTGTGAAACACTCAGCTTTGGAATGTCACTTAATTGAAGGTGTTTCAGTTAGGTCAACGAAGACCTTTATCAACAAAGCCCACTACTGCTTCAGCTACAGTAATAGCTCCATTATGATTCAAAGTAGCTTCAGGAAAGCTGCTGTCTTTCCTTGCCCTCATCTTCTGCAAATCAAAATAACAGTCACCTCAAGCCTCTGAATAGCATAGGCAAAGCCTGTTTCAAGATACAGTTGTATAAGAGTCCAATTCTTGTAGCAGATCTACTTTGGGATGCCTCAGATGAATGCCAAGAAGAAGCTTGGCAGCTAAATAACTGTTTACTGTCTTGATCCATTTTTGCTACTCCTCTCCCTTTTCACTAGCATCACCTTTTCATACCTGTCTTAAAATGCAGCCTGTTAGCTAGCATTTAGATCCTTCTTGTCTTGTCTATATGATGGTGACTGTCGTGGTTTAACCCCAGCTGGCAACTAAGCCCCACCCAGCCGCTCGCTCACTCTCCCCTGGTGGGATGGGGGAGAGAATTGGAAAGGTAAAAGTGAGAAAACTCGTGGGTTGAGATAAAGACAGTTTCATAGGGAAAGCAAAAGCCATGCGCAGGTGCTAAGCAAAATAAGGAATTCATTCACTGCTTCCCATGGGCAGGCAGGTGTTCAGCCACCTCCAGGAAAGCAGGGCTCCAGCACGCATAACAGTTACTTGGGAAGACAAACGCCATCCCTCTGAACATCCCCTCCTTCCTTCTTTTCCCCCAGCTTTATACACTGAGCATGAGGCCGTATGGTATGGAATAGCCCTTTGGGCAGTTGGGGTCAGCTGTCCTGGCTGTGTCCCCTCCCAACTTCTTGTGCCCCCCCAGCCTCCTCGCTGGTGGGGTGGGGTGAGAAGCAGAAAAGGCCTTGACTCTGTGTCAGCACTGCTCAGCACTAACGAAAACATCCCTGTGTTATCAACACTGTTTTCAGCACAAATCCAAAACACGGCCCCATACTAGCTACTATGAAGAAAATTAACTCTACCCCAACCAAAACCAGCACAGTGATATATTCTAGTAATAAGGCATTTTTTAAATGTGATTCTGACTATAGGTTTGTGATACACTATTATTAACTGGGCTTATAATAATAAATATTTTTAGACCAGTAGTAGTAACCAAAAGCTGGGCCTGCAAAACCTCAGTGTCCAAATAACATCTTCCTTGCATGCCTCTGCTGACAGAGGCCTTTTCTTTGTGCTGGAGCAAAACTGCCATGGGAGCTCACAAATAAAAGTACTATGAAGGTGTGCCATTTGAGCCACTCTTACTAGACATGCTTTGCATGGTGCACCACTTCAGCCATCACTGTTAAACTGTGCTGACACTGATTTGTCACTTCTGAAGTCTAGAGCACGATAAACACAGAAGCAGTTACACTGTAGGGGATATCGATCAGATCTAGTTAGGGCTTGGTGGCTGTATACTAGTGAAACCAATTGGACAGATTACTTTGTGCTCGCTGGCAAGTAAAGCTCAACTCAAGATGTGATCAATCCACCAATCTATAGTGACAGAATAATACATTAAAACAGATTGATCCTTGAGCTATACTAAATCAGGTTAAATCCTTGTCCTTGGGTAAGTTTGTTTTACAGAAATATGATTTACGTAGGACTTCTTTGGTTTCTGTTAAAATGCTGAATGTTTCCCACATAAACAAAATAGTAATTTAATGAGCAGTGAGTTGCAAGTTAATTGTAACCGTTCTTTATTAATTCCTCCTTGAATTTCAGTCTGCAAGCTAGATCCAAAATTACGTTTGCTCCCTGGTGATGCCAGAAGTAGACAGGTTATGTCAGTTCAGAAGAAATTGTTTTATCTATCTATCTATATGTCTACCGCAGATTTGTTGTCTGTTAGGATATGCAGCTTAAGGGTGCCATGCTTCATCTTTTTTACACTTGCATTGGGGAAATACCACTATCTGTGATGACTGTATAAAACAGAGGATAAAATTGTGGACTGCAGATTCAGTGAGTAAAGTGAGTAAACTTTTAGAAGGCAAAAGTATCACGATCTCTTGTATACATCAGGATGGCAATTGTTAATGAGACAACTGTTGCTGATTGATTGCTTTTTTGTGACTTTCAAGAATTACTCTGTGTAACCTGCTGCTGCCCATTAGTTGTTTTACTTCAGAATATGCTTGAAAAATATGTCAATAGTCTGTTTTCTTATTGGGCCACCAGGAGAAGGAATGGTATGTGTGGCATGCTGCAACCTTGTTGTCATCATCCTGCTAGGATGCAGAGTCTTCTGCTGGTGAGTTGTCTGTGCAGTGGTCTTACCGGAGCCCAGGCTTGCGGGATGCGATGGACAACACCATCCTCAGCTTCACTGCTGAGAGCAGTGTCCTGGGAGCAGTGGGCTGGCACTCGTGGTCTTCCTGACCAATACTGGCCATTCTTCTAAGCCTTGCTCTCGTGCTTCTCCTGGTGCTTTTGCATATAGACATTTCCATCTGTGTTTCTTTCATGCCAAACTCAATATTTCTGTTACAAAACTCTACATCCTCACTCTGCACTGACTGCCTCTTCCTTTCCATGAACAGAATCTGCGGGCAACTGTGCTACGTAGGATTTTTTTGAATATCAATTTTAAAGAGACAAAAATACATTTAAGGAAGTCTCCGAGAAAATTAATTATACTCTTTGGCATATATGAAATCTAATAAGACTATTTTATTACTCTTGCATGCCTAGAAACCACATTCCTATTTTTACCTCCTACAGGAAATCCAATTGTTCCTGTCGATACATATTCAGAGTTGATTTACCATAGCATTTGCCTGACAAGAGGCACTGTAGAGCCCCATTAGAACAGCGCTGTCGGGCTGGGCTCTAGGTGAGATAGCAAGGGGACTGCGTGCTCTGCTGTGCAGCCTCTTCCCCTGCATCCCGTTGGGCTACCTCTCTGCTACATCCCACCATGCAAACTTGAATATATATTTAGGCTGTAACAGACTTCTGATCTGAGGCTTAGTTTGTAAAATAAAAAACTTTTACATGAAAACAGAAAAACAGAATTAATACTTGCAAAGTAGAACTTCTGAATTTTCCCTGGCATTCTCTGACTACATAATAAATCTACTTAAAAACAAATGCACATAATGCTTTGGATTATGGTCTATTTGGTTGTAGAACTGCCTATACAATGTTTGTCTATGAGTGATGGGAAAATGTTAAGTATCTAGCTATGATGGCATTTGTATCTTGAGTTTTCAGAATTCCTTTTGAAGTGGCTTTCAGTATGTGACTGACATTTGTCAAAGTCTTTTTCTCTAGTAAAATACATCACTTATCCTGCTGAGTTATTTGAGAAGTCTGTAACATTCCTCTCTGTATATGAGCAGATACAATCTACAAGAGTAATTAACTAGACTGAAAAGAAAAGGACAAAAGATAATGTATGCTTACGTTATATGAACTGTCACAAAGGTATTTAATGGAAAGATACTTTTACTTGTTCTCCCTAGCTAAGATTTAAGTGAGTTTATGGAAAGGGCCACTTTTCAATCAAACATTGTTATATGCTGTTAATCTCAAAGCCAATTTTTCAGCGCACCTCGAGGGCAGGCGGCTGCCTGGGGCCAGGAAGAGCAGGGCCTCCCCTGGGGTCCCTCAGGACAGGGCAGGGATGGGCAGCCAGAGCCCGTCCCGCTGCTCCAGCCAGGGAGCAAGGCAGCCGGCGGCAGCCCCAGCCCCGGGCATCGGGCACCTCCCTGGGGACCAGCTGACACCAGGCTGGACGTCAGGTCACAGGTAGGGCTCAGGATCAGGCCCGGTGAGGGGATGGCCAGGCACGGCCATGGGGATGGGGACGGGCCAAGGCTAGGCTGGGAAGGCAGTTTGCACACCAGATATTACTGTGATATTGCTGAGAGTCGATCCTAGCTAGACAATCCCAGTTCTGTCTGGATTTTTAAACCTGATAATCTTGTTTCTTCAAAGAACTGGTCTTGGAGTCTTTTACCTTTGTAATGCTGGCAACATGCATAACCAAAGCAGATAGATTTAGAGATCTTAGCTGTTGTCACTGACTCCTTGTTGAAAGATCTGTGAATTTCTTCTCCTTGATGTTTTCACCTTTGCTTAGTGAAAATACTAATTCTGCAGTTGCAGAATTCCAGGTGTTTAGTACACCTGTCAATATGCTTAGAAACATGCATAAAAATGCATGCTTACATGTATAGACAGAGGCAATTCTTAGGGATTTTTCTTTCCTCAGCCAGTCATTTCCATGTTCAGTTCAATGTTATGTGTGATGCTCAACGTTGAGACGTTGTCTTACATTTATTTACTTCCTCTTCTTATTTACTATTTAAGAGGTTTATTTTAAGACTCTTATAATAATCACTGTTAAGTAACTCTAGATTATGAAGTCACTAGCATAAATTAATTCTTTTGCTTGTACAACACTTAGTATAAGGGAGCCCTATCCGTTCGTAAAGGCTACTCTATCTAAATTTAAAAAAAAAAAAAAACATATCATGAATATCAAGGTCCCAAGAGATCATAGAGGAACAATTTCTGCTTTCCTATCAATGTTTCAGATAAAATACTTTTTTTCTTCCATCTGTAGTCCAGGATGTCAGAATCTATTCCTCTTGAATGAAGACAAGAGGGCTTAATAAAAGCCCCGAATTAGAGGAGAGACAAAAGTCCTTGTCCAGGCTGTTCTATCAGAACAGTCCACATACTCCCTCTTTTCTCCCATCCTTCCTTACTCACCAAACTTGTCTGTTGACAGCATTTCCTTTTTTTAATTTTCTGGGGGGATGGGGACGGTAGCAAAACTTGTTTAATGTAATGAACAAACCTTTGGGCTTGAGGCACAATGAAATGCATAAAAGAAAGAAATACATTAAGTAATAAAGTAACACCTACATAGAGTAGTGTTCTGGGGCAGAAAAGGTACCTTTTGGGGGTCGTATTTTCTTGTTCTCCTTCTCTGGTTTTATCCCTTGTTTCTCCTTCTGTTCATTTCTAGACTCGTGCTTCAATATAGCCCTGAAGTTCTCAGCTTAGCTGAAAATTCACATGAGTAACTCTTACATAACTCCTTACTTCAATGCCAATCATTCATTTATCCAAGGTTTGACATTTTCTCCTAATTTTATAGAGAAGTACTTTATTTTCAGTGCCTTATTGCATCATGGGAAAGCAGCAACTTAGTTCTTATCAACCTTTGTAATCACTTTCCATGTCTGAAGAAGACTGAGCCAATTCAACATGCATATATTGAAATGGATGTGTGTACATGTCTCGGGCTACTTGCAAATGTGGCTCTTCTAAATTTAAGCTGGTAAAAATACATTAAGGTTCAGAAATTAAAGTGATTCAGTTTTCAAATGTGGATAGTGCCTGTATATCACAGTAGTAACTTGCACTTTTGAAAATAAGGCTGATTCTTATGAGAAATAGCACTGATGTATAATTCTCTTCTGACCAAATGCTGTCAGCATCAGCCTGCACATATGTATGCATTCCATGCCTTCATTAGGTCAGTACTGGATTCCTATTGCTTTGTCTGGGGTAAGACTTTCCTGCAAGCCAAAAGTTTTTCATGAGTGCTCCAGCTAATCTGTTATTCAGAAGTTCAGCATAAATCCATCTAACTTGCATGAATCAAGCAGTATATACCCTGACTTGCTTGTAAATTAAATCACTGAAGGTGGTCCAGCTTAATTACATTATTCTTAACTGAGAGAGTTCAGCAAATGTGTTTAATAATCTACAACTTAGAGAGCACTCAGTACAAATTGTTTTGGAAGGGTAGGGTGGATCTCTAAGCCATCAAATTGAAAGGCAGAGGAGGAACAGATGGGAGAAGTGCAATGCATTAAAATACCTAAATATACATTCTTTAAAAGGCTGGCTTTATAGTTCAGAGTGCTAGGATTCCAGAGGGGTAATATAAAGACTGTTTATATCCTCTGTGATCTTTGGAGTTATATAAAACAAAATCAACCCACTCCTCCCCCCCAGTCCAGAGATGCTTGCTGGCTATTTGGATCATCAGCCTCATTCTTTCGTCTTACTAGAGGGACTTTTGCATGTCTTCGTGGCTACATATTTTTGCAGCACTAATGCCTTTTGCACTGACCTTAAAAATCTCATATTAATGCTGTCAGCTTAAAAGAATGCTAACTGTAACAAACTGTTTAGGTTCAACATATCACATTGACAAGCTCTAACAAACACCACCATGGAGATGTTTAAAGGAGGGCTTGGTGCGTGGCCCTGAGTGCCTTTCCCAAACAGCGTTAGGGTCTAATCGCACCGCTGCTTTTTACTCTGAGAGTCCAGATTTCAGCTGAGCTGCAATAGCTGATCATGCATGAGAGTTCTTGTCCAGAATTAAAACAAACCTGGCAATTTCATTATTGCTTTTACGGTAATCATCTCTTTCTTCCTTAGGATGAAAACACAGATTTGGATATTTCTCTTGGCTTTTAAGCAAGTGTCTAGTCTTATGATAAATGAAACACATTTTCTTTCCATACCTGTATACTACAGTAAGAGGAAAATATGCAGCGCTCAGGTTTATCGATATGATTTCCAAAGGTCAGTCTTTTAATACAAGCTTTTCTTAGAGGGGAGGTAGCGGTCAAAGCTGGAAATGTTTTATCCTAATTATGTTTTGGTTTAGGATTAGAATAGTAAAAATAAGGGAGGGAAGAAAGGAAGGAAGGAAGGAAGCAAGAAAGCAAGGAAAGAAGGAAGGAAGGAAGGAAGGAAGAAAAAATACACATGAAAAATAAAAAATTTATTGTATGTTTTGTATCCTAAATAATAATTTATGTACATAGGAAGCCAAAAAGTGCATTTTTGTCTGTTCTGCTCCTTTTGTTGACATTTACCCATAAACATTATGCAAGAAGAACCAGAAAGAATCAGCATTTAACAAATTATTATACTGTTTCTTCCAAAAGTCAAGAACTGGGAGGCAATTTTCCTTTTTTAAAAAATTGATCTAGAAAATAACAGCAGTAGATGATTATATATAAATATAGGTGACAAAAGGTAATGCGTAAGTAAAATAACTCCTTTTCCCTCTCTTTACTTTGTTAAAGATGTTCTCTGATGTGCCATACATAGCCTAACAATTCTAGTCTGAGGGCTTTTTACCATTTCCAAAAATTGCATCCTGTTAACACTTATGTCTCATTTTCTTCCATTTGTTTTGTTGGTAAAATTGATACAATGCTTTTAAAGTAGGTAATTTTTTTAAAATTGATTGAGTAAATACCCAATTGTTTGTGTTTTCTTGTTGGTTTGGGGGTTGTATGTGAGGGGTTTTTTTAGTATGTAGCATGAATATTTTCTTGGTCAGAATCCATCAGAGAGTTGTTTCTTCCCATCTACAAAGTGTTTGACGCACCACTTGTGTGTCCCAGTTTCTCACAGTCTATAGCAAAATGGAAATTGGAAGGGAACTGAAGTGTCTTTTTTACTAAATATGGGTTAATTCAGGTTGGAAGGCATCTCGAGAGATTTTTAGTCTGGCCTCCTGCTCACAGCAGGGGCAGCTCTGAGACCAGACCAGGTTGCTCTGGGCTTTATCCAGTCAGGTAACTAGATAACTTGGATAATCTCCAAGGGTGAAGCCTGCTCAACATCTCTGGGCAGCCTCTTCTCTTGCCTACCTGTCCTCCTGGGGGAAAAGCTCCTCCTCCTATCCAATATGAACCTCTCTTGCTTCAACTCATGTCCGTTGCCTCTTGTCCTCCCGCCATGCACTGCTGTGAAGAGTCTGACACTGCCTTCTTACCCTGCCACTCCTCTTTCCCCCCACCCTAGCTCCACTTTATTGATGTTTTCTGTACTGGGGGCCCCAAAATTGGACACTATTCCAGATACGGTCTAGTGAGCGCCGGGTAGAAGAGGGTAAGCCTTTCCTTCCATTGACTGGATGTGCTCCTGTTGGTACAGCCCAGGACGCTGTTGGCTTCTTTGCTTTATAGGTAATCCTCTTGCTTTTTACTGTTAATTACTGTTTTAAAGACACTCTGTGAGTCAATAGAAGGATTTTTGCTAAATATAAGCACTTCTATAATAATGCTATGTAAATACTGTCACTTCAGGAAGAACTGGCACTCAATTTATATTCACTGACATTCCTTGATATTCCTGTGATGGGCAAAGCAATGGATAGACACTGTAACAAGTACAGTGCCAGAAATAAACTCATACTGGGTCCTGGCTGAAAGTATATACAGTAGGTGAAAATGAATGCAAGGGAGAGAAGGAGAGCACACCTGAGTATGTTGAGTTGGGAAGCTCTTAACCAGCTCTTTTAATTTGTGTAATTGGATCCCAGCATACGCATTTATTTTTCTATTGCTTACTAGAAAGTTAATTTCATTTCACCTTTTCCTGGGCCGTGGTTAGAGGTAGTCTGCCTGTACTCCTGGAGGACGACGCAAGGAGACAGTGTTTTGTTTACCACTGCCAGCTGGGGCTAAACCACGACACCACTGTACCCTGAAAGGATAGCAAATACATATAATCTCCACAACTTTCAAGGAAACCTCAGAAAAGAAGACCATGTAAGTGCTGGTGCTGTCTTCTGATGGAAATGTTTGAGTTATTATAAACTTCCCATCCACACGTGTTGATCACGTGTAGTCTTGTATCAGATGTAATCTCATTTCATTAGATTTTTACTGTTAACCTTTTATCAGCATCTCTGTCTTGCTATGGTACTAACTCTTTTGCTTCTCTTGGCAGACAATCTTGCTGATTTGTATCTGTATAAATTCATATACATATTAATATATACAGTATTATATAAATTCATACATACATAATGAACAAAGCCTCTTGGAGGAAACTGTGTTTCTAGCATGCTGGAATTAATGCAATAGTTTTCGCTTGCTAATCCCAGACCTATCACTTTGTTCTCTTAGGTTTTTGGATGGGTAGGAGGAGGTGACAGTAGCTTTCTAGGATGCAAAAGACATCTAGGCTGCAGGAAATATATTGTCCTAGAGACTATTAAACTTCATTAGTGTTTTAAATGAAGGATTTAATGCTCTAGTGATGTCTGGAAGTGCTGATTTGTCATTAGCTGTAATAAATATATAAATAAGTAAAATTTTAAAAAATAAACTAAAACCACACAGTACTGTTTTAAACCAGAAAAAATAAATAAGCAAAACATCTTTCTTTTTTTTTTTTACTTGAAATTATACACAGCACTGGAAAAGCTGTCTTTTTATAGGGTGGTTATTTTTTGTTATTAAAATCTCCATATTAGTGAAACAAGGCATAAATTAAATTCCATATATTCTTGTTTAGTGTTATTAGCAAGATAATTTCAAAAGGCAATGGCAATTGATTTACAGAATTTGGTACCCTTAAATCAGACCCAAGCTATAAAAGGTAGTTTTGTGGAAAAACTTGGGATAAGGTGAAAGTGTTTTGTTTCCTAGCTCTTCCAGCTGCCTTAACAGCTGAGGCTTTGATGAATACTGTACTAGTGTAGTGAAAGCCTTTTTGTTTGCCTCTGTTCAGTAAATAATTGATTACTAGCTTATAATGTGGCTCTAAGAGCTGGAAGTGCCTTCCTTAACACTGCCGTGTCACTTGTAATGGAGCTGAAGTAGGACACTGGGTGAAACAGACTGTGCTGGAATTTCCCGCTGCGCTGTGTGCATCTCAATGAGTCCCAATCAACTGCCCATTTGTTTCACCTTCTGACACAGTTATGAGCTACCTGTAGCTGCGCAGGCGACCTAGAAAGTGATGCTGTGGTCTGATGATTTTTCTTCCCTTAGAAACAAAAGAATAGCATGGATCTTTCTTTCACTGCTTTAAATGTCTTTTTTTTTTTAATTGAATCTTAACAACTGACACAGTTTATGTTGGATAACAACAGCCTTCCACTTATAATGCTTTCAGACATTTCAAACAAAGAATAATTTCTATTTTGGGAGTTTAACTTTACTCCGTACTATCAGGACACAAAATAACCATTTGATGCTTTTTCTTACAATCAATCAATCAGCCTTATTTTTCACACGATTATGTACACTGCCAAATGCACATCACCTACGGTATCTCTTAAACATAATTGCATAGCATTAGCTTGTCCTTTATTGGAACCTAATGTTCACATAAATCATTGGGGTTTTTAACTGGAGTATTCTTGGGTGTTATTTTGAAGACTTGCATACCTCTTGCACTGGGTCTTCAGGGCAGTGAATAGAGGTTGGGTGGGAAACTTCAGTAGCCCATAGACTTGTTGGTGTCTGCGTAAGCGAGTGTGTAACAAGTGTGGCACAAGCAGATCCTTTGCTCTGCCACTGAAGAATGCTCAGCTATTTCAAATTGGAAGACTTGGATCAACCTGAGGTTTAGGATTGATACTTGCATTTAGGTTGTGTAGTAATATTTTTTACCCCCTAAAATCCATATAAAGTCCCTAGGATTTCTTCCTCAGAATACGAAAGTCACAACATTCTTACTACAAACTGACCACACTTGCATGTGTGTATGCATGTATAGATACAGGTGCTTAAAAAAGAAATTAATGACATGGATGTGTGAGAAGAAGAGTCCTGCAAAGCTTTTTGAAACCTCTGAGATAAGGAAGCTCAAGTGCTTCAAATGAGAATTGCACTGAATGTTTAGTGTAAATGTTAATGTGAAAACAAAGAAATGCCAAAGGTGTGTGATGTTTTTGGGAACCCCATTTGAACATCACAAATCACAGGAGGGAACTGGGGAATATCATCAACGGTCGGAAGTCGCACAGGATTTCACTGATGGAGATAGTAACGTAAGGTCCAGTTTGGATCAGGCTCATTTCATGTCCTCTAGATTACCTCTAGATCTACAATACCTTTTTGGCAGCTCACCTTAAAGTAAGAAAACCTTTTTATAATTTTGTCTTTTAATACAATGATAAATATTTAAATTAGTAACTTCACTTGGAAAGAATAAAGACCAAATATACTAAAGATATAGGCTGTCACTTCCTTTGGCAGCCCCTTTGTAGCCCCACTCCAGCTGCAGCTCTTGGTTTTGTGTCTCTCCTAACCCTAGCCCTCTACTTTTTCTCCTGCAATAGCTGTCAGCTTTTAGCCCCTGGGGACAGAGTAGGGAAGGCACTGTCAGACCAGAATTATACCTGCTGCTTTCACTGGGGCTTTGTGGACCTTCAGAGCTCAGGCTCTGTTCATTAGTCCAGCTTTTCTTCTCTTTCTGTCTCCCTTTCTCTCTCAATAAAGCTACATCTGCGAAGTTCTAGTAACTCTATTTAACACAACTGCTTTTGACACAGAACGTGGATGCCTGTGAAAACAAATCTCCTTTTTCTAAGCAAAAACCTTATTGTGGGATATAGTTTTGCATCCATTTTTAAATCCATTTTTGTTTAAACAAAAAAAAAGAAATATTAAATCATTTTTTATTCAGCATAAGTGTTGAGCTAGGATAAGAGAGAAATCACTTTCAGCAAAAAGTAATATTCTCTGATTGTTCTGATATTCATTCATGTGGAGAATTTTAGGCATTTTAAGTTTCTGGAAGTTCTTCTCCAAATAGTGTCAAGTAAAATATTTAATACTTTTAGAACACTCTGCATATGCTATTATTAAGAGTTATAGAGTAATAAGAGTAATACTAACTCTCCAGCCCTGTGCATGGCATATTATTGAGCATTCCCTGGCTGAGTCATACATTATATACGCCCTATTTAACTTGTATTCATTTTGTACATCTGAAAATAATTTGCTATCAGTTGTGTGTTCGGACACCCCTAATGTTCAGACAGTTAGAATGAGAAAAGGACACTTATCTGATGCTTTATTTTAAAACACGCAAAGTGTGAAAACTTTACAACGCCTTTTAAAGTGAAACTGTCAAATGTTCCCGAGTCTTTGATTTACACATTGCAGTGACCTTTATGGAATTTCTATATGTAATATGTGGCGATTGTCATCAGAATTAAGGACAGCAGTTGTCAATACTTTCAAATGCCAGACTTTCAACTTTCTTAAATCTTCCAGATAAACACACTCTGTGAAATAGCTGACCAACTGGCTTCTGAAGCACTGTTTGCGCTTGGTATTCCGTTTGATGTCCAGAAGATACCTTTATGTTGCTGAGTCACAACTCGGATCTAAATCAGGGTAAGAAAGTGTGTGAAAATATTTATTACTTATACATGATCAAACTTGATGGGAAACTGGACTCCTTTCCAGATAATACCAAATACTCAACTATAGTGTAGCAGGCTGTCTTTTTAACAGAATACTACTGAACTGCATTTTAAATTTGTACTGAATACATGTTGTTTTCTGAAGACACAAATAATCTAAAAGCAGAAAATTAAAATTATAAACAAATCCATCCAACTAAATCTGAATGCAATTTAAAAGGAAAAGGTATGCCAAAGTTTTTATGAAGAGTGTTGCTTAATATCTGAGAGTTAAGTATCACAGAATCACAGATCGGAATATTTCATTCATGGGGAAAAATGCACTTCTTTCTTGCATAATTCATGTTATTTTTTCTTGAAAAAATGGTATTATTTAAAGGGCTTTGAGTTGATCTGGTTTTTGGTGGGGGCTGGGGAATTGTGTTGATTTGTACTGTGCATATGTCTGTCTTGAACTTTATGGGTCTAAAATTGCCAGGCATTGAGTATTCAATAGGTGCACCACCAAAATAACATTTGTTTTTTTAATCCACGCACAACTGACTTTTTTCCTGTTTGGTATGAACTGACAAAACAGCTACATTTTCCAAACTGTAGCATGGCATAGATCTGTTTTTTATTCTAGTTTCTAACTGATCATTTTACTTCTTTAAAGACTGCAGCAGCAGACCAACTGCTTATAAGTGAGCACGCAAGTTATTAATTTCACTGCCTTGCTCACCACTTCAAATTTCTCTGAAATATAAATAGTAAAATCCTTCTGTGATAGACTATAGAGCTAAACATGAACAAACGAATCAGCATTTTTCTAATTCCCACACAGAAAGATAGTCTACCTTGAGAAAACAGACTGAAGGTCATGGAACAGTGTCCTATGGGCAGCATCAGTGCTGGAGGTAGAAGGAATTTCTGAAAGTAAAATTACTCTATGTAGGTGTGATCAGTATTTCACCATTTTCTATGCTTCCAAAACCTATTTTCTCTTCCAACAGAACCATTTGGTTTTTTAAATCTTTTTACCAATATGAAAACAGGAAAAACCTATATTTTAAAAGTCCTTATGTTTCTGGATTCCATACCAGAAATAACATATATACAAACAGATGCTTTCTATATAAGTATATAAAATGCCTGTTTACATGATTTTTCTTAGAAGTTATTAAGTGCAGAACATAAAGAACTATCCCAGCTTCTTGATAGCTACTTAGATTCCAAAAACATATTTATTCTATATATATTCTATATATTTAGATTTCAGTTATACAATATGAAGCAATTAGTATACAAATTAGCATAGCATTGTAAAACACAGCTTACAGCAGTTCTAATACTTTTAGACACTAATCAGAAAGAACTTGCCAAAGGAATGTTTACTGGTTACAATTTATTTTATATAACTTTGGTGTGCTAATGAGCACCTAAACGGTACTGATACCATGGTAATGACTCCGGGTATCATGAGTACTCCTCTGTAAAGGTTTTGACAGGACTTATCCTCCAAGAGTTCCTTTCCTTCAAGACAACAAAGAATCTGGAAAGAGGGTGGGAAGAATCTTGATTTGAGAAATTATCCTTCCTGAAAACCTTTGCCAATGAATAACCTTCCTTATTCAGTGAGGAATTTTCTCTATAGTATTTAACTCGGAAAACTACCAAAAAGGGAGGTTGGAATAAGAAGCCAAGTACAATTAACACTAAGCGTATTTCAGGGAGCATTTCCAACCCGCAGTAGAAATGGTACGTAATCCGTGGATGATGTTCTTGTTTCAGACCTATTACGGTAAATGTTCAGTGAGAATTCTCGCTTACAGTAATGAGGGCTGATACATCCTGTCATGAGCGTTCTTGCTGAGTTGCCCCCGGCTGCAAAGTGGGATGACATTTTGAAAGCACTTAGTCACTGAAGTGTCTGCTTCATTCTCAAAAGTGAGCTTCCATTCATTGACTTTAGAAATAGACTACTAAGAGCCAAAGGTGCTTTGAGGACTTTTGCAAATTTTACACGGGACACTTGCTGCTGTTGGTAATTTATGTGCTAGTCCAATATAGTCTCCCTCTTAGTAACTTAAAAAGCAGTGGCTCAAAATGCTGGGGTCTATCTGGAGTCCTGCCTGTCACTGTGCTGCCTCAGGTCTGCCTGGCCATATAGGTTATTATCAAATGTGACTAAATGGAAAATTATCAAATGTGACTAAATGGAAAAATCCACAGCACAGGTGGAAATTTTGCACACAGTTCTAACATTACTTGCACCATATGCAGCAATACCAACATGTGGAGGTGGCAGGCCATATTGCTAAACTGAAAAAAAGCCACCTTACAGTCATGTCATCTTCAAAATGTAAGTGCAGCAAAGGGAAAACATCTTCTGAAGGTGTACGGTTGGGTTTTGCATTTTGGACTGGAGGGAAAAGGGGTACGCATGGTACAGGGCATGTCAGGGTTTTTATCCCACTCACCTTCTTTGATCCCTCTGCAGCAACGGGGGCCAAAACTTCCTGAACTGAAAAGGGAACTGGGTGTTTCACCTACTTTTTCTCCAGGAGCAAAACTGTCAGGAGCAGTGCAGTACCATAAAGTCTTGCGTAAAACACCACAGTCAGTGTTGACAGTTTGACTTCTGTGGCTGGGAACTGTAGATTACTGATCATGAACAAGGACACTTGAATCATTGCAAATGCCAGAATAAAATTTAAATTAAATATTTCTCAGACCAACTGGGACAATAGTGAATACTATGTATTTGTTATAGCAGCACAGTCAATGAACACAGTGGTCAGTCTTTATTTTTGTCTTAGACAACAGTCTTCATTGTTAGTCTAATTATTATAATTTGTATTCTACACAGAGTCAGGAATGTAAATGGCCTTAAACTTAAGCAGCATTTAGTACCTAATCCTGGTTGTTCTACCCAGCCCTGGCCTTTTAAACTCAACAGTTTCGTGGGGGGAATCTAGCTGAGGCATTAGATAACCTTTCACAGATAAAGTTTCTTCTTTAATTAAACAATATCCCTGAAAGTACAAATCACTTTTTAAGAGCTGAGAGACTGCTGTAGACACACCAGAAAATAAATTGGGTAACTCCCATCTCCCCAGTAGTACGTCTAGCTGCCTTTTATACATCTTCCACTCAATTTCCCGATAAGCCCTGAAAATGCATATTCAGTGCAGCAATTTATCCTCAACGCTTCAGTGCAGAACTGTCTTAATTTGCCAATTAACACTTCACCACCCTCCAGCAGGGCCATCAGTTTCTTTACGACTGCTAAAGCAGCAGTGGGATTGTGCTTGCTCACTTCACAACTTGGTACTGCCAAGGGGGTTACGTAAAGGTGAAAGTCGTTTCCATTACAAAGTTCTCACTTACAGAAGAGAAGATTCGAAATAGCTTGTTATTGTCTCAAGTCTCACACTGGCACCAGCTACACGGGCCGAAGTTTCTCTGCACAATTTCTTCGTTTTTTAAACAAATGAAACAGAAGAGTAAGAGACTAATATCTTGAGGAGAAGATGTAGTATGGCTCCTAAACTAGCAGGAACCAGAACCGGAGAGAAGGGGGAATGGGAAAACTAACAATTATACTTAAAATTTTTGCCTTGTTATCAGACCATTAATGACTCTCCTGCACACTAAACCAGTATCAAGTGGGATGTTTAGAGTTTTTTTTCTGTTTATAGAGTTTCACATCCTGGCCACAGAAAGCAGAGTCTAGTGTTCAGTCAGGCCGTAGCTGTATTTTCTCAAACGGTGTTGTAAACTTCCTTGCTCTACAGTGCTGGTGTACCTTCCAAATAATGAATTGGTACATAATAAAGGTCTATCCATGTGCATACCTCTTTAAAGCAATTGCATACTAATTCTTAGTAACTTTTCATAATCATATTAAATAGCTTACTTTAACAGTCTAACGTTGAGAACAGTGGGAAGTCAATAACCATATTATGTCTCTTTCAGCTTTTAAGGTGATAATTTGCTTCAGATCATGCTCTGGGTGTTCTGTTTCAATCAATTCTGTCTCATAAAATGTGTCTGTAAGATACCAGGAATTAAGTGTGATTCTTAGTAACATTGTCCTTTTAAAAGAAACATAATTGTTCAGTTTTCCCTCAACACTTTTTAAATTTTAAGGTAAGAAATTATATAAACTTGTTGTCCAATAAGTCCTGCCAATCTATGCATTGAATTTTTGTTCTAGAAGGAAGTTATAATCTTCATGATTTTGAGTTTTACTGAGGGTAGATTTAATTTTTCATTTGATTTTCTCAGTATCTGCTTTTATTTTCCAGCAGTAAAACCGAATGTGGGAAATGCTAGCTGTGAGGTCCTAATAAACTAATTGCTCGGGTCTTGCTGATTGCACTCAGGCTGATCTACAAAAGGAAGAGCCAGCGGACTGTTTTCCTCATCTCCTCTGTGCAGGTATGAACTTATTATTGGTTCTGAGTTCTTTGGTGGCCTTATGTCCTGGCACTAGAAGCACTGTTCACATGTTTAGGTATTGGGAAACTTAAATAATAGAAAAGAAGTCTTCACAGAAGTGTTTGGGACCAATGCCTATGAGTTCCTTGATGTTATGTAGCAGCTCAACCTGGAACAGAAATAAATGGCTAAAGCAGAAGCTTGATCAACGTTACAAGGATGCCTTAGGTTTATAAAGAAACCTGGTAATATTTTAAGCTAATATTATAAAATCTCATCTACAGCTCAAAGAACCCATTTAAAGTCAACAAAAGCTTTGCTATTGATTGATGTGATTCAGGCACATACAGAAAACGTATGCGGGGAAGGATCACAGCTGTTAGGGTTCCCTTAGAGTTAAATCTGCATCACTGGCACGTTTGTCTGGAAGGGACTTCATTCCCGTACGAGTTGTGAGGGAGCGCTCATGCCACGCCGTCTTACAGAGAACCTGGAGTCAGAAGAGGTCCAGGTCGATCCTCCAGTTGGTAGATCCATGTTTACCTAAAGTGACAAACAAAAACCATCAGTGGAGACCGGGCAGAGTCAATGTGAAGTCTACTGCTTTCTCAAACAAAACTAAAATGCTTACAGGGAGAGTGTGATAATGGTTGGCAGTTTGTTTGCTCCTGGAGAGAGCCATGCAACCCAAGCAATTCTTATTTTAGTTTTGCCCAAAGGCATTCATAAAAAGAGAAATGGGAGTTTTCACTGTAAGAAACAAACAAATTGTATGTTGCTAACTAATACACCAAGTGGTCACATTCATTGAAGAGGAAGCTTTTGCCATTAAAATATTATGGATAACTGATGTATTACATAAATGTAAGAAGCCACTTTATTACTTTTTGCACTGCAGATTTCTTCTTAATCTCATCCATGATGGGCAAAAGACTGTAAACAGATGGAAAGATCTCTGCCAGTTCTGTTAGACTATGAGGCTGGATTAGAGCCAATTGCTAGAAGTTTTCTGCAAAGCATAGTGCTTTTCATTGCAGTCAGACTTCAGCTAAAATTCATTTCTGAGATAAATGCAAATCTGGCATTGTCTTCTGTATCTGAGTATTCACACATACAGCTGTTCAATTTCCAAATAATTTTAATTTTTGAAAACTAGTTCATTTACTGCAAATGTGTTTACAGGGATCAGTTGGAACTTCTATGCAGTGGAACAAAAATGCTCTTTAAAAATGAACGGTACTTCCGTATTACAATTTCCTCTCTCCAGTTTTGAGACACATATAAACTTACGGGGCCAATGGTTTACTTAAAGCTACTAGAATATACATTATTAACTGATAATGTGATAAATTAACTGGTCATCAACTATGTATCATAGGAGAATGTAGTTTTATTCTTTACTAACTGTTGATGTTCCGTGAGTTCTTAGATCTTTTTAAAATGCTTATTCTTCATATGCAACTTTGAACTGTACAGTGCGTTTTGTTGCAGTGTTATAAAACATGCTAATTTGACTGGAAATGGGTAAATTTTTTATGTTTTATTTTGGTTACAAAAACAAAACAGTCAAAAGTTATGGTATGTTTTTCATCAACTGAGCTACTTTGCAAGACAGCAGATTTGCAGCAGGCTAAGGTCTCACATACAGACAGGTATTGCAGACATCTGCCATTCAGCAACTTTGTACCCAAATCCTGTTTATTTCTTAAGGAGATTGAGATTGCTAGAGCTCTTTTCCTCATAGAAAGATGTTTTTCCAATTTTCTAGCTTTTTCCTGGTTAGTCAGTAATCTTTGGGTTGGGGTTTTTTTCCCTTCTCTTTTTTTCTCTCTGATCATACTAAACTGTGTGATTTGTCTTTCATCCCCAAATCCCATGCTTCCTTCTAATTTGGCTCTGCTTTGCCTTTGTTCCATCTTCATTAATTAACCTACTTTCTTCTCCCTCCCCTACTTTATGGGAGATCCTGGTTATTATGTTTCATTATTGTGGCACTTGCATGAGAAATACTTGTTTAAGCAAAATAATATTTTGTTAGAAGATTTTGAAGAACTGTGGTTCTATACCAAATGCGTTAGGACTTCGAGATGCACTGAAGTAAGTAAATACTAAAAGAGATTTAGATCCTTACTGGAGTTTTCTGTTGCTCATGAGAATGACACCTCATCACACATTGATTACAGTTTTGGCAATCGGCATAGTTTGGTCATTATTTGCAAGTGCTAAATAAGTTTATTGTAATACTAAGTAAACATACTAAATAAAAATAGCAAGTACAAGGACCAATAATTTTAACTGAAACTAGTAGTAACCATATTATTAAACTTTCATGTAGCCATAGAGGCAGACCAACACTTGCTTGTGTCAAGCATTGTACACTATGCACAAGTTATTAGAGATTATGAAACACTGTGCTTTTAATTTGTCTCACTAAAATCCTGCATTATGGAGAAATAATTTCATTTGAAAGCTGTGTTTTTACCCAGCTTCTACAAAGTGGTAATTGGCCCGTTTCAGTTCTATTTTAAGCCTCTTCTCTAGTGTCTTGTTTTATCTTTTTGCTTGTTCCTTTCATTTACTTTAACTGTCTCCCTCACTTTTAAACTATTCCTGTTGTCTGAAGTTAAACTTTGACAGATTTTATTTGCATTTTCCTTTCCTCATGAAGGGATGTTGAATAAGTATTTTATCATTACTATTAAATAGTGGCTCTTTTGTAGTCACATCTTGAAACATATCTTATAGATGTGACTTACTAAAGAGATACTTCTCTTGTGAAGTCTTTGGACTACTGGAAGCTTTTATTTACAATCCAACATCATTTGTATTGTGTTACAACAGCATTCTGCATATTATCACATCCATAACAAGGAACACCACATTAATATTTTTATTTAAAACCTGGCACTCATTTTAGTTCATACTATATTATCGTTTGTATAAAGGCAGTTGTGCATATCTATTATGTCTTCTGTATGTGACTCATCTTTTTTTTTTCTCCTCTTATTTTTCAAGATGTATTTTAAGGACTTCACCTTTAACAGCTGCATAATCCCACGGAGCTTGTTCCTCCATACCCTGCAGTTTCTGCTGTTTTAAGTGGACCTCACTGAAATATTTTGGCTTATTTGTATGCCAAAATATTTCCCTGTTCTCAAGAAATGATGATCCTTTCTCTGTACGCTGTTACTCAACCATTCATACAGGCTCTTTCTCTCTGTCTCTGGATTTGATTTCAGTGCAGCATGGGGACCACTGCCATGTTGCTCTCATTCATATCCAAAATTCCTAAAATACCACTCCACTGTACACGAAAGGAGGTGTCCTAGATTTCTTCTTCCTTGCCTCCTTGGACATTTCTGTCAAGTCCGCATGCCGCTCTTTCACTGACGGGAAAGCTCTTTCCCTTGAACCCTTCATAGAGAAGGGCTCTGGGAAACTGGAAACTCCCTCCCGTGTTTCTCTCCAAGTAGCTGTGGAGGGCCACTACAAATTATGAGGGGGGCTGAAGCAGGTAGGAGATGAGGAGAGGCAGAGTACTGGGATTGTTCAGCTTTGTGAAGAGAAGGGTGGGGGCAGCTCTTATTGCCCAAACATTCCATACAGCACATCCTAGAAGATACACGGTAATAGAATGTGGTGGCATTACCAAAATATAAAAAAACTTTCCATATATCCCTGTTCCTTTTCTGTCCTATAAAATCATACAGATGTGTTTTTATCTCCATCACAGATGATGATGCAGAGATCCAAAGACTTCTTACTCACAGATGTTTCCAAAGATTCTTTCAACTCCCCTGCTCTCAAGAAACCTTGACAGATCTGAAGGTCTTAAAAATTTCAGGTCCCTGAGACCAGTGGGAAAGTCCGGAACAAGGAAGATCTTAATGTAGGGAGATGCAAAGTCCTGCACTTGGGCAGAAATAACCCCATTGCACTGGTGCATGCTGGGGGCTGGCCAGCTGGAAATCAGCTTTGCAGAAAAAGACCTGGGGTCTTGATGGACAGCAAGCTGACCATGAGCCACCAATGCAGCCTTGCAGCAAAGAGGGCCAACAGCATCCTGGGCTGCATTTGGGCAGAGAAAGGAAGGACATGGTCCTCCCGCTCCACTCAGCACTGCTGAGACTCATCTGAAATGCTGATTCCAGCTCTGGGCTCCCCAGCACAAGAAAGACATGGACATATGAGAGCAAGTCCAGCAAAAGGCCATGAAGATAATTCAGGGATTGGAGCATTTGTCATGTGAGGAGAGGCTGAGAGGGCTGGGATCCATCTGTATTAATACTTGGGGGTGAATAAAGAAGATGGAGCCTGGCTCTTCTCAGTGGTGCCCATTGACAGGACAAGAGGCAATGGGCACAAACTGTAATACAGGAAATTACATTCAAACATATGCAATATTTTTTGTGTGAGGGTGGTCAAACAGTGGAACAGGTTGCTCAGAGAGACTGTGGAGTCTTCATCTGTGCAGATATTTGAAATACAACTGGACATGGCCCTGAGCCACCAGCTCTAGGTGACCCTGCTCTGACCAGGGCTTTGGACCCGATGATTTCCAGAGGTGCCTTCCAACCTCAACAATTTGGGGATTCCTGAACGATTCTTCTATGATTTAAGAAAAGAGATTGCTTTGGAGCAGGACGGTGACCACTGGCAGACAGACAGGGTGAGCGTGCTGACCCTTGCTTTGTCCTGCATTTCTGGCAGAGCACTGTGGTTTCAATATGGCCACAGTGGCAGAGCACTGTGGTCATTCAGTAAGCTAAAATATGTGTAATAAATTAAATATGTGTAATAAATTACACATAACTGGTGGTGACCATATCCATAGGGGTTCTATTTTATGTGTATTGCTGTTTACGGTTTCTCACAGGAAAAGGCAGGTTTTCTGTAATCTTTGGAGAGGGCTTCCTTCACTAAGGCTTCTGCACCAAAGCCCTTCCACACCACTTGAAAACAAGTAAGAAATCAGTTTGTTTATCTCCCTCCACTCCTTCCTCTTCTGCACGACAAGTCGAGGATAACTCTGTCGTCATTCAGTAGCTTTGCTCACTGAGCTCACTGTGCTGGGGAACGGTCGCAGAATTTTTTCCTCTGAAACAGACCCCGGGTTTAGCAGCTTTAGCAGCACTGAGAAGAAATTCATTCTTCCTGGAAGATTTTTATTTGTATTTATTTTAGGCTGCTAAGCCAGATGCTGTATTCCTGCAACGGTGAGAAAGCTTAGGAATTCAAATGTACCTCTTCTCCTATCAGTGGCACTGCTGAAAGAAAAATCAGTCAAATGGACAGGAAGGCATAAGCTATAAGCATGCAGCTGAGCACAAGAAGAGAGCAGGAAGAATATGAATAAGCAACAGTAAAACTCTTAGTATCTTTCTGGCACCATCCATTACTTAATGTTTCTCTGATGATCTGCTAACATGAACGAGCCTTCTGTAAAAAGTTTCTTCAGCATATAGAAATGGAAGTTTCAGTATTAGAAAATACCTTGAATTATGTTGTGATATTTCTTCCAAACCTGCCTTTAGACAGTTTTTTAATTCTTCTATTAGACAGATTTTCCTCAGTACCTGCTCTGAATGACTTGAAGACAGTGAGATAGAGAGGGAGGGAGACATGGCAATTTTCTTGAAGTCAAAGCCAGCAATGGGAATGAAAAGCGGTTGGGTAGCGGGAGGTGATGGTGGTGGTGGTGGTGTCTGTCACTTCTTCATTCTAGAGAACGGTGTCCATGTGCTTATCCTCGCATTTTGCTGGCAGATGAATATTAGCTGAAAGAACAGCAGTGGTGAAATGATACTTACATGATCATCCCTGAACTCAAACCTAAGCCAGACATTATTACATAGATACTCTTAGCTTTGAATTAAGAATTAAGAATTCTTAATTCTAAGAATTAAGAATTAAGAATTGAATTAAGAATTTGAATTAAGAATTAAGAACACTGAATTAAGAACGTATTCACATCATCTTCTTTCTGCTGAATAAGCTTGATCTCTTCCAGAAATGAAGTTTCTTTTAGAATCAAATGTAACATGAAAAACTTAAGTTCATAAGAATCAAAAAAAGTACAGGAGCTTGACTGCTGTTTTCCTTCAGCAGATTTTTGAAACTAAATTCTAGCATAACTTAGCAATAGGGTAAGCGAAGACATTGCTTTGTTTATTGGGAAAAGTGCATGCTGTATCTTTTGTGTTTGTTTTTTACAGTTATGAGTGGCAGAAACTTATTTTAATGTAAGCTGAAATTCATTATATAGCCCCTAATGACAGGAACACCAGTCTTTTAGAGCAGCTGCATATTGTAAGACTTCTGATAAAAATCAACTGGATTGTTAATGCTGCACAGTAATATCACTAACTAGGTGGGAAAATACAAGTAGTTATATTTTTGCCTTGCTGAATTCTCTGTAGTTTACTATGGTCACATCATTAATTGTAACACTGGCATATATTACATGTGATACAGAAAATTATTTTTGGTTGGAATAAAATGTGCCCCACAAAGTTCAAATCTGTTTCATTCCTTATCTGGCCTACAAGATCTCCTAATAACAAGCAAATGGATCTAATGTCATCAATCCAATCAACATAACAAATCAGTCATGATACAAATCTGTCATTATATTTTATTTCCCTTAAAATTATTCATTGAAGGAGAAAAACCATTTTCATTAATTTATGACAATACACACCAACATCTTTTTGCTTTAATCTCTACTGAAGATTTCTAAGAAAAGTTAGATTTTAGGAGTGCCAGGGTCTTAATTATTCTTTGTAAAATTTTCAGTAAGCTGAAGGAGATGTCTTGTTAAACCTAGCAATTTTTTCCAGTTGTTTAAGCCAGAAGATTACAGCCTGTAATAATGACAGTATAGTTCATTTTTGTAAGTATTACACCTATTTTTGTCTTCCTTCATCTGTGACATTACCTAAGGGTAACTCAAAAGGATAACCAGTATTTTTATTCAGAAAGTCGTTTTCAACTATGCATAGGAGTAATCTGGATTCTTTCCTCCCTATCTCCCCTTTCTTGTTGCCATACTTGGTGGTTTTTTAAAATAATGAATTCAATATAAAATCAGATTTGACCAGGTAGATAAAACATTTGAGTAATTTTTTCTCCCCAAAAGTTCCTTCCAACCAATTGATTATCAAGTACAACCTGAACATGATCACAGTGAGTTAGAACAAGGGTGCATCTTGTCCACAAGCAGATGCACAGCACAGAGTAAAACAGGGCAGGCATGTATGATATTTCCCCTGATATCCTTGCATGTCCATCTGTTTTCAGATTAGAAGATTTCCTGAGCTAGATGTGGTTTCTGTCTACTTAGTAACTCACAGTTTTTCCAAATACTTGATAAGTCTCCCCTTTGGCAACAAGTAGTGCAGACGTGCTACCGGTTGTGTGAGAACTCCCCCTGCTTCCAAAAGAGCTGAAAACTCAGAGACGTGTCAAAAAACCAGCTGCAAATTACTTGATGCCTGGAAGGCTGGCATTAGGGTAGCCTTTTTTATTCGAATGAATATGCTGATTCAACAGACCTGCATGTTGCGTGGTAGTAAGAGTACATTAAAACCTGTGAAGGAAGCCAGGCAGCTAAATTTTCTGTCATGTGTCCAGATGCTCAGACAATCAGGGGTTAGGTGCTTGGGCTGCCCTTCTCCCCGTATGAATTGTCCTGTTTTCAGGCTTCCAATTTGTAATTTTCTGTAGAACTATTTCTTTCCTGACTTCAAATTTCAAACGTTCATACACCTCTACAGCCCGCTCTCCCCCCATGCCTGGCATGGAAATCCTGGTCATTGTTTTGCTTTCATTCATTTTCCAGAAAAAGGAAGTGACATTTATAGGAGAATGGCATCTATATTGTATGACTGAACTGCCGTTAGAAACACAGTTGTTCTTTGTTGATAGACAAAGGAGAAAAACATTTTCAACAGACTGTAAATGAGAAAGTTTTCATTATGAAATTAGAAACTATACAGATAGTCTTCAAACTTCAGACCACAGAAGTGGAAGTAACAGAGAGCTAAAACTCAAAGGGTTAAGTCTTTCTCTGAAAATCTGTGTGTATTTTCAGGCAGATTGAAAGAGACATTTCCATAACTGTAATTTATGCAATTCTGAATCAGAATTTAGATTAAAACTTTGAAGTGTCTGCTACAAAGAGCTGAGATGTTAAAAACTCCAGTTATTACTCTGGGCTCTTGCACATCAGACAAGAGTTTTGATTGTAATGGGATTTTCCTTCTTTAAGATATAAGAAAAAAGTGAGTTGTAAAGATTTATGTACTATGTCACAGTATTCTTAGAGATTGCTGTTTTTGTAAGATTGGTTCTTTTATGAAAGCATTTTTCTTCCACTCTCCATCAAAGTTACATCTCTGGCTCTGGAAGTAAGGTTTTTCCCGCTAGTGTAGTTGTTGTCTTTTTTTTTTCAAATGTCACTCACACTTTGAGAGTGTTATTCTTTTGACTATTACCTAGCTTTATGATGCTGTCAAAATCATGAAGTATATTACTAAAGAATGAGAGGAATGGAGAGGAAAAAGGAATGAATTTATATCAGTGAGAACTGTCCAAAATAAAACATTTTACTTCTTTTGTTCATGAAAGTAATATTCTTATTTTACAGTGATCCTCTTAGAAACAAGAAAATATATTTGGTTGAGTCACATTGCTACAAGCCTGTACAATAGATATTTTCCTGAAATATAATCTTGGGATTAAAATGAAAATACATTACTTCCCTGGTTTTTTATTAGCATGAGAAGTGCATGTTGGAGAGCGGTAGTTGAGACAGTGCATCTGGAAATAACCTGACAGACGTCCTCCTTGTGAGGGTGAAGCGAGGTCTTCAGGCAACTGCTGAGCCAGATGCAGCTGCCACGGGCGTTCCTGCCATAGGCAGGTAGGCAGGCCTCCAATAGTCTTTGAATAATCCAAATATCCTGCCATAGGCATGTAGGCAGGCCTCCAATAGTCTTTGAATAATCCCAGTAAGACAAAGTCTAATTACAACCCATAATAATGCTGCCTTAAAATTACTGGGGATCTGTTTTTACATTTCTTTCAAACCTGATGTTTCATGGTAGATTCAGACAGCCAGTGAACCAAAAAAAGCTGTCCCTGAGCCATTTTTGCAGCTCCACAGTAAGTGACAAAGAAGATTTGGCAACAGCTTGTGACAGCCATCTCCTCTCTTTGTCCTGGGAAGGTGAGCTCCATGCCACATGTGGTCCTTGATCTTCTGAAGTTAGACTAGTCTGGCTCTTCAAAAACAAAAAGCAGATTCTTGATCCAAAGTCTTTTATTAGGTTTAAGTTGAGCCTTGAGGTAAGCCTCTGAAAACAATTTAAATTGCAACTGCTCTTAATGACATATAAAGCTCAGCCTAAATGGCAAGCCATTTCACTACACTTTAATGGTATGAATTCTACAGCAGAGAGCTTATCAACTCTCAGTGTCATTTATTAAGAACCCAGTTTGTGTGTGCAGGTACTTGTGGGTGAAGACAAAAACTAACAGCCTTTAATTATCTGGCACTGCTTTGAATACGAGAACTCTGAAAGATATGCTATTTAAGAGTATTTATTGTATTGTTTTTCTTCTACTGAGCCCTTTCTACAAACAATATTCATTACGGTACTTTTTAATTTCCAGCACAAAATGCTGTAAGCCATTCTATGTTATTTATTAGTTAATCACAAAATGAATATATATGCAATGAAATATTAATGTACAATTCCATATTAAAATATTTCATTTGAATGTACAACAAATTTCCTCACAAGGAAATTTAGGAATGTATAATAGTTTCATAGTTCTAATTCTAAAGTTATTATAAATTTTTTTGCCAGTGGAGAAGTTGATGGTCTTTGTTACGATATGATGATGCTCAAAAGTTCATTTTGGAAAACAGAACAATGATGTAAAAATGATATGACAAAGTCTGTGAATATCAGTATCAAGCCTTTTTCACTGTTAGGGCACAGGAAAAATAGACATGTTATCATCTGAATTTTTTTAAAGATGTTTAAGCATTGTTTAAGAAGGCCAAGTGTTAAACGACATTGAACGGTATATTCTGAGTATCATGGCAGAACCTTCATTTGAAATATACAGCACTTAAGGAATGATATGTTTAACATGACATGAATCGCCAGAAGCTTTATTTTTATTGCATTAGAAGATATCCAAATGTGAAAATGAAGCAGCTTTAGACTTGTGCAGTGGTATGTGCTGTTAGAGAACTGGGAATTAAGCAAGAAAAAGTTTTAGTCACACATTTTCAACCTAAGATTTGGTACTGACTTGCTTCAACTCTGAAACATGTTTCTAGGTAGTGTTATCCCATAAACTTATATACTAGAAGAACTAATGGCTAGAAAAATTACTTTTCTGAGCATTTAAATACATTATTTACATTATAAAATTTTCTCTCTTCCTCTGCCAATGTATTTGATATACCGTAGGTCTTATAATAACCTTCTTAAGAGAGGTGTCATCTCTTTTCAGCTATGCAATCTAGTTAACAAGGAATTGAGACACAGCTCAGTGACACGCAAGATTTCAGGCCTCTAACTGCTTGAGAATTATACCTTTAGTATGCAAATACATCTCCTAGGGAAGTTCTGATTAAAGGCAAATTAAATAAATTTATGTGTCATTTAAAGTCAATGATATGTATAAAACTAAAATTATATGGTAATTAGTATGCTGTGTCTGTCTATCAGGAACGGTATTTCTTATTGAAATTATAAATTGATGAAAGAGTAGATTCTTCTGTAAGAATGAACTACCACTAGACTACCCTGCCTGCCACATCAATAACCCAGGCAATCTCTGGCCATTTTCAGACAGATATTTTGGGGTTTTTTTAGCTATTCCTACTCTTGAAAAGCATCCTGTTTATGGCTGAGCTAGAAGTGTTGTTACCTCAACCTGACAGCAGAGTTTCTACGAGGAGGCAATTTTCAAACTGTCACTGTCTCCTTCCATCTTTGCCTTTCATTCTTCCCACAAAAGTTTCCCTTCATTTTCTTGTTATTTTCATCCTCCAGACAAAAGCATTTCTCCCCTTATCCAATGTAGTAGGCAAAGGAGGATTTTTGTGTGTTTAATAAAAGGACTGCAACTCAGCCATTCATTTTTGGAAATTGGTATGCAACTCTGACATAATCTAAAAAGGTCCAATTGGATAATCAGAACGTAGCTTTGAAAAAGAGCTTATCTTAACAGCCAGACCATGCTCTCAATTATATACTCTGCATAATATAAAGGTGGCCCAACACTGGAATTGTTTGTTTGGCTCTTGCCTACTTCCTCCTTTCAATTTTTTTGCACAGTATTTGCTGCTTTTAAAACCTTCTGTTGGGTGAGAATATTGTAGGTTGAGTTGTTTCCATTTGTTACTGGATGAGGTTAGCAGAGTGTGAAAGAAAAAAATTAGTTTCCGGAATAGGAGTTTTAGAAAAGTATTTCTAATCTCTTCGAATTGATGATTACAGTTTTTATGTGGCGGGTGGGGAGGGTTTAGCTCTAGAGAGGGCAGGGAAGAGTAACTAAGAAATGAGCTTCGTGAAACAGCTGAAACGGCTGAAGAAGGCTTTTCTGAGACAAAATGCTGTAAGGATTGTTTGTCTTTCTAAGTGCTTCTTTAAACATGTCTATATTTATTTGGTACTTTTTTCCAATATGCAAACATACATGTTGGACACTTTTAGGACCATTTTTATATGTGCCAGATGCATGTGGTTACTCCTTAATCATGGTAATCCCATTCTAAAATAGGAATGAGCATGAATGCCAACTCCATTTCACATTCCCAGCCTCAGAAATACTGTGATCTAATTTGTTTCTTGCTGAATACTACTTCAGCCCTGGTCCATATACAGTATGCAGCTGTTCAGTTGGGTGGCTGATGGAAGGGATGTATATTTTAACTGGGTGGGTTTTAAATGCCTCTCACTACTCCATTCATTTTTAAACAACTACTGTTTTGCTGATTTTAAGGAATCGGCTTAAACTAAGAATTTTTTAAAAGGAAATTGTGATGAAAATTTACATTGTGAGCTCATTGAGGAAACAATTTTCTTTGTTCTGTGCCATACCCAGTATAGTGTGAGTCTGGGCTCATCACACATTAATGTTTTCTAACAATTTAATTTAAAGCGCTACAGTCTTTCTATAAACAAGGTCTAATCTGTACAGGGAATACTGACATTCATATATGTTCTTATACCTAGTACCTTGTTTACCTAACAAAATTGCATCCGTATCTGTAACTCCTCTCAGCAATGTTTGTATCTGAGTGCCTACAACGTTCTGTTGACTGCAGTAGTGGTGTGGTACTGGATCTTAGTTGGAACTGGTGCCTGCTACAGAGACAAAAGAAAATGCTTCTAATATGACAAATGATTAAAAGTAGATAAAGAAACTGCAGCTTCATCCTTCCTAGTACGTCGGTAGTATTTGTGTAATTATCCTGCTTGGGCTTTGAGTACCAAAGCCAGGATAAATAAAGAAAATTCTTTGAGAGATTACTGGAAAAAGATTAGTGGTAAAAGGGAGCAGAACTACATGCTTCAGTACCTGCTCAATCACTCTGTTTGTAGCCTGGCTGACAAAGATAACCAAACCTGCAGAGTATGCTTCATAAAGATCACACACAGGTAAATCCTTTCATTTAATTCTTCTTCAACAAGAAGAAAGATGTCCCCAAAGATTATTCTTAACAGAACCATCAGAGATAAAATAACATCAGTTCCTTGGCTGAGAGAGAAAAGCAATGGTTTTGTACATGTCTAACAGGGAATTTACTTTTACACTCTTCAAATACTTCATGAAAATACCTAATTCAATTCATTTCAGTTCAATTAGTTATATAATATTATTTTATTCTACTAGTAACCAGACTTTAAATCTTGTAACGCTATCTCATTTTCTAAACATGGAAATAAATCAACATTTTTTGAGAATTACTATGCAAGTGTGACTTCACTAAATGTTGACTAGTTTCATTAAAGGAGAAAAAAAGGAGTGCTTTTAACTGATTTAAGTGAATCAGTAAAAATTGTTGCAAAGCTTTGCTTTAAATATTTATTGGTATTTGGAAGTCACCTTCCAGTGATTTAGAATCATAGAATCATAGAATCATTAAGGTTGGAAAAGACCTCTAAGATCATCTAGTCCAACCGTCAGCCCAACACCTCCATGCATGCTAAACCATGTCCCGAAACACACAGTTTAGCCTCAGTCTAGTTTTCACCCTGCAGGTTTCTGTGTAACTATGTCTTCCGTAAAATTTCTTTGAACTTTCCTTTGTAAAGGAAGATAAAAGTCTACTCTCATAACCATGTTATTTCCATGCCTTACTAACAGAATAATACATCACTTTTTATTTGTTATTTTGTTTTATTTCTGATTTTTTTATTTACTCCTAAAATATGTACAAAAATACAGACAGAAGTTCCAGAAGTATTTTCAAGTTTAATCACTATTAATTCATTCCAAGTCTTCGCAACTGTAGGATTCCTTAATTTCTCAATTCAGATAGGGCTAGCATATGTTTTTAACATGCTGCAAAAAACTGTAGCAATTACACAGTCTTCACTTTTTCCAGTGGCATTGATTTAAACATCAGCTTAAAGTTGTTGTTTTTTAATTTTATCAAAATCTTGGCTCTTATGTATAAAATGCAGATTGACTACATGCATCTTGAAATTGTTTAAGTTCTTTAACAACGGGATGTTGAAAATTGAGATTAGCCTCTGATCTGAAAAGTATGTCTCATGGCAGTAGACCATAATTATTTCCATGTGTAAGGATGGTAGATAGCTAGATGAAGTAAATAGTTTACAGCTTTGAAGAAGCCCGTGTCATTTGTTTTCTCCATTTGTTAACAACTTTTCTTGAGAATGGTCTACTGAGAACAACAGTTTCCTGCTGTTTCTCAATCCTGTTTTATGCTGGATTGTAGAATGCAGGTTTATTTTCATAGACGTGGCATCAACTCTGCGCATCACACAAAAACAAGGGGAAAACTTCATGCTGTGAAGATTGATAGGAGTCAATACTACAGGTATATCTTCAAAAATATAGCATCCTACACACTAACACCAAAGAGCTATGGACTGCACAGGATACCTATGTGCTTCATACTCACACATTTTATATTGGACAATCTAAAATGTTTAGCTGTTCTGGGCATATTAGATTACACTATTCTGCATTAATTTCCCTCCTAATTCTGTTTGTTTTGATGAGCAAATTGCTGAGCACAAAGTAAACCTTAACAATTCGGTATGTCTCTGAAACTGATTTGTTTTTCTAGATGGTCGTTTAAAACTTGATTTAAAAGATAAACTTTTCATCATATTTTCTCAGACTTTTAACTGTATCTCTTAATTCTTGGTTAACATAAACAGAAAGCAGTTGAAATTCTCACTCATATCAGCATTCCCACATTTCTAATCACTGCTGAGATTCTGTGAGGAAAAACTTCCTGTGAAAAAAAATGGGGGAATAGACATTAGGTGTTACTGGTATAGTCTTCTATTTCCTGCTCAAACAGCTTCGCACCCAGGATTCGGCTCCTGCAAAGGGCTGAATTCCGTCTGTCCGCTACACAGCATAGATGAACCAGGTCAGATCCCCTAACGAAGCAATTATTTGGGTGAGCAGATGAGAGAGGATAATCAAGCTTATAAAGAAACACTTACTTAGAAAGAGGTTGGGCTTGGAAGAAAGCAAAGACAAATAATTGGAGCAAGACAGTGGAATTCTCAAATAGTAAAATGGATAAGGCAATATAATCTCTACGTGGAGATGTCAGGGGACTCAACATATCTGGAATAAAAATCACCTGCCCAATATTCATAATTTTTAAAGTATTTTAGATAGCTACATAGACTTTTAATATGCTGGATATCAAGTCAAAGATGGAGTGTCGTGCTTCAGGTGATAAAACTAATTTAGTTACACTTAATGACCCTTTGATTAAAATGGGCCAAAAGAGGAGTAGCAACTTTCCTAGTAGTAATTACTATAGTCCATAAACATTTTTTGTTGGTTTTTTAAAACGAGTGAATGTGATACTGAGAAGTGTTATCAAAAGATCTGTAGTCTAAATTAGACTACTTTGCTATATTTAAAATTAAATGAAGTGTACCAAACCCTGAAAAAATGTCTTGCTTTTAAATTTTCAGATAATATCTGAAGAACTGCAAGAACTAATAGTTAAGGAAATGCGGTAGTCCACTGACATGTTACTCGCTGTTAATACAGATAAGCTTTATTGGGTCAGAGACTTCTTCCAGACCTATTTACTGATCTGAAAATGGTGCCCTAATATTTGATTAAAGATTACTGCCACATCTGTGAAAGAAACAGAGCTCTTCATACTGGCTGCCCTTTCATTTTTTTAATTCCAAACAACAAATCTGTGCCCACTCTATTGAAATTTGGCCCATAATTCTTTGGAGAAAGCAATGGTAGAAGTTGAAGTGCATACAGATCTTTTAGCCGTATCGCATCTAGAAATAAAATCCTAAGAATCAAGATGTCCTAGACAGTGACAAAGTGTAAACAGATGAAAGTCGCAGAGAGTTGCAATATGTCAATGAGTAAGCAAGCAAAAAATGACAAGTGCTACAAAATTTAATGTGCAAATTTACCATATGAAATTTTCTCCCCAATAACGGCAGTATAAAGTCTTAACATCATAGCCACAGACCTTGTAATTACTAGACGGTGCTGTTAGATATGTATTAGTATTGTCCTTATGTAAAAAATACTATAATAAATGCCGAGGCATTGGAATGTGAGGGACTTCAAAAGTTATTGCAATTCATTCTTAATAATGTGAACATCGTGTGAAGGTCACTCGGTCATTTCTATGTGGCAGAATCAGAACTGTGCTGCAAATGACAGAGATGCTTTCAGCTCTCTAAATGGGTGGATGCAAGGAAATGAAACTATTGCTCATTTTTATAGTAATTCTTTATTTGCCCTCCATGAGACAATACAGCTAGGAACAAGTTTAAATTTACCCTTGTGAGGAAGAAATGCACTATTTTTACAAATTCAGTGTTTCAAAATATGTTCTTACTGGGAATTTTGACAGTTTTGTGGGAGTCTGAGCTTCTGGTCAGAATGCATCCCTGACAGCAGATGGGGCTTACTGTTTGAAGCACTGGAGTAAAGAAAAGCTTGGCCTGAGATAGACTGGGAATCTGGGCAGTCCTTTGGGGAAAGGGCAATTCATACCGAAGTTCAATTAGCTACCTTCGGCTTTCCAAACTAGTGGAATTTAGCTAGAGACTTTCGTTTCCAAATGGCAAGCAAAGAGCAGAAAAATCTCCCTTGCTTTTTCTCTCTCCCTCTCCCTCTTTGGCTCTCTCTCCCCCTCTCTTCCTTATTCTTCTTTTTGTTGTTGTTGTTTTCCGGGGGGAGGTGTGTGTGTTTTGTTTTGTTTTGTTTCCCCACCCCATCTGGTAAACTCTCTTTCTGACTGAGGATAGCAGGGGAAAAAAAAGAATTTTGAAAGCTTTTGCTGAGTAGAAAAGCTCCTTTATGAAAAATGTCATTAGGACTTCTGAAATTTTAGGTTTGTTAACAGTCTTGGATCTTTAGTCTTACTCATGGGAGGATTAGCTACAACCATTCCAACTTAGAATAGATATATTCTTGAAAAGATTTTATCCGTTCTTGTATTGTCTGTCATTCAACAACTTCAGCAGAAGAAATGAACCTAAGGAGATTAAAAATTGCATGCTATCCACATTTTTAATATTTTTGATAGAAATATTGGGCCGTTCCCTGTAAATTCTAATGACTAAGATTTGAATAATAATTCTTTGCTGTTTGTGATCTTTTGAAGTTGCCAGGTCAGAATAATTTAAGAGCCTAAAGAACTATATTGCTGTTTGGTTAATACCTGCTTCTTATCAGTAGCAGAGTAATTTATGGCTGCTCGGATGAGACCAGAACAGACTAGACCAATAAACCTCCATTTCTGCCTTTGTGTTTCTATACGTGTTCAGTGGTAATGCATGCAAATCCCTGATGATGCTCCTGGGAAATGAATTTTTTTTTTTTTAATTTAATTACTTTGTCTTTTGTACAGAAACCTGTTTTTTTTTTCCCTCTTGTATGCAGAATATTTAATACAGTGGTGTTTCTTATGCACTTTAAAGCGAAATACACACTTATCTCCTTCACAAAATTGGGGCCTTTATCTTTATTAGAAAGCTGTGCATTTGGGATGAAGAAGACCACACTTCAGAAACAAAATGAGAAACTCTTAAGCCTGGTCTCGAGTCTTCCTGTACACCTTTATGCCCTGGCAATCCCAGTGGATGCTTGTAAAATTCAGTTTAGATCCAAAACAAGACTCCAGTATTAGCAAGAAATATGATGATGGTACCTTACTAATGAAGCTTTTAGCCTTGTCTGGCAGTATAATCTCAAAATCTGTCATGTTGCATCTCTCATGAAACCCACTGGCATATAAATTTTGTGGAGATGTATGTATATAATATGCATACAATACAGACTGGTGTTTCCAGAGTTTTTGTACATAACTTACGTAGCTAGATGCGATTGTGCATTACTGTCTCATGAAGTTATTGTATCATATTCTGTCATCATAAAAGTCTAGTCATCTTCTCTCGAGCCACATTAATTCCATAAAGTAGAGAGATGAGAATAGTACAAAGCAAGTGAAAACTACAAAAAGAATACAGTGCTCACAAAACAATCTGCCTACGGGATTTTCTGAAATTATTCCAGTAAGGACAATTTTAATCGCAAAATCCTATTTCATCAGTTTATTTCTGTTGTGGATGGGTCAAATCAGTGTTACTTTGCACCAGTCTTTAGCCTACCATCATGAAGCTTGTAAAGAACAATTGCAGACAGCATTCTGCCATGGTCTTCTCTGTCCTTGATTTACAGAAACACAGAAGATGTTACACGCACAAGCATGCATCCTGTATTATTCCTTATTTCCACCTTCTCTTAACCACTGAGATCTGTAAAATGATTCAGAAATTTTGAACCCAGCGTTCAGGCTAGTGGTTCTGGAAAACCAATGAAGACTAAACGATGAATGGATTGCAGTCTGTATAAGGTTCAGAGCTATCTTCTGTAAAACTTTTACTATACTGCAGAACAACCTCAGATAGATGTTCATGGTGCATCATACAGGTAGGGTCATATCAACAGAATTTGTATTTCCACCCCTATTAATAGTCCCAGGTACCTGGATACAGACACTGGTGACTGGGAGCCTTTTCAGGTATTTGCATCTCTTTTATCCAAGATATTTTAGTGTCATGCCTAGAGATTTTTTTTTAGGTCTGAATCAAACCAGGTCAACCAAAGGATGCTGGGCTTTGGATCAAATTGTAGGCATTTTTATCCAACGATAAGCAATTGCTGTTACTTCAGGAATGGGTAAACAGAGGCATGTGTTTTGATTTGTCCAAGATCTCTCATTCAGCCAGATGCAGGCTCAGAACTGAACTGCCACCACTATTTTTCTTTTTTTCTTTTTTTGAGCCATTAAATCAGTCCTCTTCTTTGGGTGCTAATTGACCTTTATTCAGATCTTTGCTTTGAGCTTGTGTCTGTTTGACTTTCCTGTTTCTTGAGTAAAGGTTCCTGTTTGAGACGTATGGCCTGAAAGGAAGAACCAAACCAAACCAAACTAGGAACTGAGAGTTCGGAATTACTTCCAAGTTATGACAAAATTTTAAAAGCCAACTTCCTAAACAAAGTGTTAATTGAGCCACTCCCTTTTGAATAAGCATAAATAGTTTCTTTCCCACCTACTTGTCACTTATTTAGTGGATTTAATTATCGCCTAGCCAGAAGGCAGAGACACTATTACACCTAGCCAGAGGGGACTAGAGGGGAAAGTAGTCACTTTAATGAGCTGGAACAGAAGTAGGTCAATGAAAAATATATGTATAATTTACTAGAGTGCTTCTATGTATATATATATATATATATTTGATTAGTGGACTAGAAGTGACATTGATTGTTGAAGCTTAAAACATCAAACTTCAGTTAGTTGAGTGATGTTTTGTTTCCTTTTCACCTTTTTCATAGTGTGCCTTTACTCTGTTCCTGTGCTAATTCAAATCTTTAGTTTTCCTCGGCTTATTTATTATTACTTTTGTTATTATAATGTCTTATTGAAGAAACGCTATTATACATGGATTTCAATTTATTAGGTCTTTTTGTAACAAATTACTACCGTGTCTATTTGCTTTTATTAAAATAATTGTTTTATGCTAACACTTTAATTTGTTTTCTTGAACTATAGGGTATCTCTACAATATATCTGCATACTCTTATTTCATAAACAAGTAGCTGTTTAGGTGAAAAAAAAAAAGAATTCTCATTTTCTCGGAATCCTCAGTAGTGCTTTGTTCACATGACACAACTTGCTACTCTTAGGATGCATGTGTGGAAAAGCAATGGGAAGACAGAATGGAAAGGAGAGATAATTAGCATAGCAAAAAGTTAGGTTAAGTCAGTGACTGAACAATGTTCCTCGGGAGGAAGGTCTCCACTGACTTCAAAAAATCAGCTTAAGTAGACCTTAAGACTATTTTCTTGTGCATTTAAGAGTTCTTTTCTCTTCTCTTTCCCTCCTGTTTTCTTATTCACGTTACACTCTATTTTCCCCAACTGTAAGCTGGATACTATATTACTATCTATCATACTTCAATGAACTAATATTTACAGTGCAATGTTTATTCTTTCTCAAAAGTTACATTAGCCAACTTCCTTGGGCATGTTTTCCTTAAGTAGGACATTGAGAGATGAACATTGTCTTTGCTTACAGGGAGGTCAAGTTGTGATACATTTCGTGGTTGATACTTGTGGGATGCGGCATGATAATTTCTGAAGTTGTTTTATTGCAAAGAAAATAGGAGAATAAAATAATGGAAGGACTTGAAGTTGTTAATCCAAATGCAGGCAACCATGCAATAAATTGCTAGTCTGTGAGAGCCTCAGAACATCTTCACCTCATTACTTTTCCCCAGCCCTGGCCACAGCACACTCTTCAAAAACATACAAAACGCAAAACTTGGGAGAAAAAAAACAAACCGCAATATACCACAAGATCAGAACAGAAAAGATCAAGGGTATTAGTGTCCTATACCACAAATCAAAACAAACAAAACAAAAAAATCAGCCCGACCTGTCTGCAGTCAGGGAGGAGAGGGGAGCCAGAAAGGACGTTTTCCTCCTGATCCCAGTGTCAGCAGCTGATTTAGTTATGAGCAAGGAATGCAAATCCAACACAGGAGAGATTTTAATACTGCCTTTAGGAGTGCCCAAATACCTCCCCATTTGTCATGGGACTTACATGAAGAACATATCGGATGCTTCAGAGGCACTGAGAACAGAAGCCCAGAAGGCAAGCTGAGCATCAGAAGGAAGGAAAAAACCTTCTTGGGTCTGACTGGTACCTAGTAGAGGCTTGTAAGCCTGCTACTGTAACAAATTTGTACAGAACAAACCACCTTCCCCCCTCTCGCAAGCAACTCCAGCCTTCCCCAATGACACCAACAACATGGTTACCTAAGGACTTAAATCCTTTCTCTGTGATGTGCTAAGTGCCTCCTGCATAGTTTTTAAAATCTTCCATTTGTGCTGAGTCAAAACGTGGCTTCCTAGAAACCAGAGGCCTGAAGATTTCCTTGTTCGCATATACAAAATATTTGTAGGCAGTTGTGCGAGATCAAACGTGAGAACTAAAAGCACAGGCAAAAATGCAGTTTGCAGTTATGCCTCTCTTGGTGGAAATTATGAACACTTCTTTCCAGATCGCTACATTGTACTTTTTTGTCCCTGTCAGTCTCCTCATATTTGAATTACCAATGCTGGCTTCTCAAGACTAGTATTATTAATATAAGTTTCCTCTTGGGCTTAAAAAAGCTTTGCAATCTTTCACAAAACACTGAAGTTGCAGCTTAATTTTTCAAATAGAAATAATTTACAGTAGCTCAGCTGCCAGCATTAGTACAATTAATGTACTATGTACAAATAATTATGTGCAAATATATAGTACAATTTGGGGGAAAAATGAATTTAATTTACTCCTGGGGGCTAATGTTATCCAAATAAGTCTATATTCCTGGCAACAATGCTGAAGAATCATCTTTGCTCTATGCATTGAGCTTAACCAGGCCGATGAAGGCCAGTTGGAACAGGAATGAAAATGTTGTGCAGTATTCATTTAGACTCCAAATCCTCACGTGGTGAAGGCATAATCCTTTTCCCAGGAATCAAGATTTTTGTTCTTTTCTCTAAAGCAGTGGATAGATTATTATACCTTTCCTGCTGTGATCTTAAAGCCTTTAGGTCTGACTTTCCCACATCATTTGCTTACTCTTTGTATAGTTTCTTCTTTAATAACGTATTTTCCAGTATGAGTCAGTTACATCTGCTCCTGAGTGACACCACTTTAAATGGGATTACACTGTAATCTGCATTGTTCTGTTCCAGTTTACAGGTTCTTATTTAAAAAAAATTCCCATTGCAAGCTGATTGCTAACTTTGTTAATTCCCTAAAATTTGGTTTCTTGAGATTGAATACCTTTGTACTGCCATACTGTTATTGATTCATTCCCAGCAGTACAAAATCCAAGTAGTTCCTGATTTCTGGTCTTGTGATTTCCTACTTGAGTTCTTTATAGTTATTCCCTGCAGGCCAAAAGAATAATTTCTCCTCCAGCTTCAAAGGTTAACCAATATAAATTAAGAGAGAAATTAAATGTTAGATTACTAGTAATTTCTAAATGAGATGTCCCGTAAATTCAATATGCTGTTGTCTTAACTACATGAAAAAAATGACACAGAGCGGTTGTTTGGCTTTTTTTCAATATCTCTTTAGTGAAATACAGTCATTACTCACAGTAGTTCTCCCTTGTTTGTTACCAATTACGAAATCCACGTACAAGTTTTACACATTAAATCCTTAGGCTTAAAAGCTTCTTTTTTTTTTTCTTATCAGAATCAGAAGACTCCACACTGCAGCAAGCAGCCATCCAAAAAACTGAAAGATGTTCTAAAATTTCCATTTTTCCTCTATTTTACAGCAGCAGTGAAAGTGGAGCTGTTCATAAACAATCATTTTTGCTCACAGTTTAGGAAGAGCTAGTGTAGCCAGCAGGTCCTTTCATGGGAGCCATTCTACATCCTGAATTATTCTCACTGCAAGGGAGGACCGAAACGGCATGCAGTTTTAAAGATGCAACAGTATGGTGGATTTGCACAATGAGATAATGATATTTTTGTTTGCTTTTCTGTTCCTTTCTTAGTAATTGCTAATGTTCACTTCTGTTTTCACACTCCTGGGTACTGGATTTATGTTTTCACAGCACTATCTACAGTGACCTTAACATCCTATTCCTACATATTAGTGGTTGGCTTATCACTGTGTAGGTAAAATTATTTTTTCCCTTGTGCATCATTTTACAACTATCCTTCCTGAATTTCATCTGCCATTATCTCACTCAGTTGCTTGGTTGCAAGGTTTTTCTGCAGTTCTTCACAGTCAATTCCTATCTTTACCACCATGAATAACAGTAGCATCCTGAGAGTTTGTCATCACACTCTTCACTCCTTTTTTCAGATAACTTAAAAACATGCTGAACGCCAGGGTCTCTAATAAATCCTGTAAGACTCTGCTGAGTATCTCTCTTCAGAGAGAGAAATGACTTTTACGCTAACCTTCAATATCTTTCTTTTTAATCAGCTATTTTATTCATGTGAGGACCTTCCTTCTCATGACTGCTCAGCCTATTTGAAAACCTTTTAAAAAGATTCTTGTAGAAGGCCGTTTGGAAATCCATGGATGCTGTATTAACCTGATCTCTCTTATCCATACTCTTATTGACTCCGTTATTATTGACTATAAATGTTTACAATGTGTTTTTGATACATGCCTTGCCTTTATATAAGCTGTGTTGATTCTTCTGTAATGGCTCTTATTTATTGTGGGTTTACTAATTCTGTTTTTTTATCGTTTCCAACAATTTCCCTGGAGCAGATTTCAGAAATATTGGTTGGTAATTTCAGAGAAATTTTCCAGAAACTTTTAAAAATTAGTCTTTCTAGTCACCTTCCAGTCTTCTGCCAATGAAGCTTTTTTGCATGGCATTGCATGCCATGGTTCTAAACCACTGGGTTATTTCATTTTTAATCCCTAAATGCAAACCACCTGAATTTGGTGTCTCGATTGTTGTTCATGCTGCCATAAACTTTCGATTTGACACATGGATTTGATACAGGTCCTCTGATGCGCTGCCTGTAGAAGGGGTTATAGTACTTTTTCTGCTGTGGGAGCTTTATCTTCTGTGAAGGTTTCTTCTCTGTTATAGCTACCTAGCAAACTTTACTTAAAAGAGAACGAAGCATTCCAAGAATTGCTTCCTAGTACAGCAAGAAAATAAGAATACTGTTCAATTTCCACTTCAGAGCAGCTGTGACCTTGCTGGGTTTTGGACAGATCAGTAAGTAGCCACAGTGCTTTCAGTCATTTAAATTGTTTTCACAACAGCTTTCCAGTGAGTTAAAATATAAGGTCATAGCCTTAGAATTATCTCACTTTCTTATTTATTCTTTTCCAAGTTACTAACCAATAAATAAAAGTCACGCAGTTACACGTCTCAGAGTAAATAACTGAGTCACTTCTTGGAAGTTAATTTCCGATAGAAGCTTGTTGCCCTACTTTACCTTGTCACACTTTTTGAAGGAGCAGACCCTTCAGAGCAGGACACGCTCTTCGGTTCAGCTCCCACTGCACAGTACTGGAAACCAGCTCCACTGAATTTGTATATTCTTTTTCCTCTCTATTTTTGGGGGGTGGGAGTGTCTGGGCTCTTAAAAGGGTTTTAAATCCTCTAGTAAACAAAAGGATAAGAAGATGACTGATCATGAATCCTCAGGTGATGGGCTTCCCTTGTTTTCTCCTTTCTGGTGTTCTGAAAGGAAACTAGTAGTATAACTATATTTTTTCAACTATCTGATCCTCTGCAGTTGATAAAATGATGCAGTATGAGATGATAAAACTTCATTTGGACTTTGTTTCTTGATTCACCCCATTCAGTTTGCATTGAGAAAGTATCCAAATGTCCATTTCCTTATAAAAAAGGGTAGTAAAACAGATGTATTAACTCATATTCACGCGAGTTTTATTGCCCACCTCCCACAAAGGCAAAGTACTGAAACTAAGATGTGTATGGGATAATTCTAAGAAAATTGTATCAAAGATGACAGAAAACACTTTCTTCTTAAGAGAAATTTAAGATTCAAATAAGCTTTTTCTAGTACTTCTATGGAGGAAAAACTCAAGTGCTCCAAACGATTGATGCATTCCATTTTGAGAGCCTCATGACTGGTAGCAAATCGTAATTCCCAGACATTTAAGTTTGTGCTGCTTTACTTTTTTATAAAGCATATGCAACATGTAACTAAATCTGAGATGACATCCTTGGTTGCAAATGCGTCTTGCAAAAAGCAGAGCTGTGCAGGAGGAAATTAAGTAAACAGTCATTCCAGCCACATAGCTAAGTAATGGGAAATGTTCTTCCTGCTAATTTACACATGCAAATTAGATCAGGCTCTTGTATCAATAAATCAATACAGCCTAATGAATTCCTTGGGTGGAATTCAAATATGGAGAACTGCAAGCAGAGTTTGTTTGGAAGAAAACAGTCTGTACCCTACTTTCGATGGAGGTTTCAAATCATGTCCTGAAACACAGTGTTGTCATTAAGTGGATAGGGGTGTTATCATCACAAAATTCATTTAGCATTATAGTAAACACTTTATTTCTAGTAATCCCTAAATGTTCAGCCATTAGTTGAAATGTGAAGCATATTTATTTTTTCCTATTACTTTCTGACCTGAGCGATCATGTCAGTTTTCCCACGACGTAGCCGTCTCAGTCAACACCTGTGGCATTTTCCCCAGATGCCCGTACATTATAATTCACTTTGCTCCTTCACCTTTCCTTGCCTTCAGTACTTGCATGCCACTGGATGGCTGCAGGCAATATGGAGCTGTCATTCATATCCTTTCCTTTCTTCTGCCTTGAGTGAACCCTGGTTTACAAACCTGAATAATCATTCCATTCAAAAATTATTCTAATGACAAAGATTTAATGGAGTTATAATTTTCTGGGATATGTCTGATTTATAAGAGAAATATTCACGTAACTAATTGTTATTGCTTAGTTAACACTCACCATCCTGCCATCATCCTTAGTGATGTACAAGAAGTTAATATCTTAAATATCTTAAATGTGGGTATGGATGCCTCATATTAAGTTTGTGCTTCAAAAAGTACTGCATTGATCACTCCAAATATAAAGTGACGCACTCCTTGTTTTGTGAGAAAGTCATATTGACATTTTATGTGTTTTATATAATAGACTGCACTTAGAACAAATTGAACAAGATTTGTTCCTTTAGCGGGTAATAGAGCTTTCTTTGTCTAGCTGCTTTTAGTGCCACAGAAAGTACGCTGGGGTCATCTCAGCTGGTAACCTCACCCAATAATGCAGGATATATTGATCTAATTATATGAAAAACATTATCTACGAAGAGATGTTTTAGATTACAGATGCCTTGAATTTTCTGTGTAGTAGTGAAATTAGTGATCATTTATTATTTGAATTAAGTTAGAATTTTTTCCCCTGAGAAATGAAATTTACCCAAATGATATTATCCAAAATGTTTTACAGGTATATGGCTGTGTAGATATCGTGCCCAACAAAAATCTGGATGTTACTGTGGTTATTAATGCATCTAAAACCAAGTGTGAAGCCCACAGGGTGTGACCAATTTGTCTGTTACCGTTTAATTTCCTCATAGCTTTGAGCCCTTTAAACTAATCCACAAACAGAACTTAAGAGTGAATATAACTGTGTGCTGAATTTCTACGTTGGGCACAATGGATTCAAAACATCCAGAGCTGACAGTTATGGACAAATTCATCAAATTGAATATATGTTGCTTCTGCTTTACATGAAGGAGTAATCTTCTAAAGTTTGGGGTAATTGATATTGATATGGCAAATGTAGTGCAAGCTGACTCTCAAGAAAGCCATTCTGCAAAAGTTTTTTAATAGTATTTAGGTATTCATTATCCATTTCACTTCTAAAATACTGGCCAAAACTACAAATGCTGTAATGTTTATTAGAAGATTTATGTCAAGTTCTTAGTTTTCTCTCATCAGTGAGTCCGCCTAGCTCTATAACTACTAATACACTTTATTTTGTATTTATGGAAACATGGGGTGATTCAGCCCATTTCTACACACAAAATAGAAGAAAATTCAATCTAAGCTTTCTATCCTGTACTGCAGCCAAGTTACATTGTAACGCGTACAATTGCATGAGAGTTTTCATGGGTGTTATCTGCCTAGAATACCAAATGCCACTTATCTCACTCATTTATACTGAGATGACTGCGTTTTAAATTTCTGCACATTCAGGTCACCTCTACCAATACAGAAAGTTTTTAGATCAATATGTTTGTGATATTCTGCTCTCTGTGTGCAATACACATCATGCCCATAATGACTTGGATTTCCTGTCTGCTTTTTCTTGGTTTTCGAGTCACCTCATATGATCAGTATTCAAGTTAATTCAAACTGCGCATGACCACAAGGCAAGTACATAAATGTATCTTCATCTTAAACGGTGGTGTATGGATTGTCTCTGAGTAGTAATTTGCTTGGCTTTTTGAGTTGCTTTTTTAAAATTCAGCATTTTATGCTATTTATCTGTCTTGTTTTGGTTTTGAAATATGAAATCACCATTCACCCTTGAAGCCACCTTCACAGCTGTTGAAAAGTGCAAACTTCATCAGCGTCATACTAAAATTGATTTTACAGACTGATATTCATGAAGATTTTTTTAACTGCTTACAAAGACAGCATTCTCTCACAGGCTGACATATGAGAAAAGATAACAGTACTTGGCCCACAAATAAAAACACCAAACAAAGATCACAATGGTTTCTATAAAATCTTGAAAGAAAGCTTAACTAGCAACTGACCTAGTGAAAAATGCACAGTTTTATACTGTAGTCTTTGAGTTCAAAGGAACAGGGCTCCTTTGTGGGTACTTGATGATCAGTGTGGCCAAGGACAATGGATTGTTTTATTGCAGATAGCTGTTCACAATCAACATTTCTAAATCAACCTAAAGTGAAAGACATAAGGGGGAGAAAAACATCAAGTTAGAAATGGTATGATAAAACATTGTAAGAATAGCTGGGTCTACAGAGAGAAAAAAAGAAAAAGTTTTGAATGAGAAACCTCGCAAAAATTTTTGTCTGTATCAGGATACAAATGTCGTAGCTTGGAAAATCAGATATTTTTTATATTTTTAAAGTGTTCCTGTGAGGCTTTTTAGGGTGAATTTCAAGAACTATAAGAAGATCACTCCCAAGGTCTTATTAAGTAGCTGATTCCTGTCCTTTTGGACATATATCCTTTTCCTTTATCGAGATGTTTGAAGGGATCCAGCTTTCTTAAAAAAAAACTCACAGAAACCCCACCCTTCTCCTAAATATACATATCATAGAGAGGAAAGCAGCATTTATTTCCCTTTGGAAAAAAATCAGTCTCATGAGAAAATGGAAGAAAGCATTAAAAAAGCCACAGAACAGCTCTGAATCTCTGCCAGCTCTGGAGATGTTTGGCCCCTCATCAGAAGATGCGTCCTGTGTTTAACCTACTTTCAGCATTCCAGGAAATGTTTTGAAAGTTATAAGGGATAACGCAGGAGTAGCAAGATTAACTGTGTGAAGCATAGGCGGAATAACACCAGTCTTCATAGGAAAAAACTTGCACCTGTCAGCCACCTGAGAGCAGAACTAGTTCGAAGCTCTAAATCATCACCCATGAGGGTCAGGGGCATAACAAATCTGTTACGTATTAAATGTATTTACTGAAAGCAAGTAGTATACGAAGAAACTTTGCAAAAGGCCTGGTAACTCAGGTACGCTGAATTTCTACCTGAGTCAGTGGCAAGTGCTACCATGTTCTTAGGATTCCTGTTTACTCATTTTTAATAGATCCATATTCGTATTAGTATAAAATAGCTGTAAGGGTTGTGGTGGTGTGTTGTGACGGGCAAATCTGGCCCTTAAATCATGGAAGTAGAAAGAAGTAAGCCAACTTATATTTGTTGAATAGAAATTTGTGTTGCATGTGAGACTTTTATGGTCTGTGTAGTCCTTTCTTGTCCTCTAAATATTTCAGATTCTCAAAGGAATGATGTATCAGCACTCATCTTTCCTTAAAATCAAATGTATTGAGCCTTTACCTCACGCAATAGCATGCTGTCATCTTCTATATGGTTCAAATATCACAGTGCATAAATTTTCTTTAATCATAACATCCTTGAGAATATTTGCAAAGAAATTGGTGAGCTATTTTCAACTGTTCATTCTGTGCTTTAAAAGTTGGAAGGATAGGTTTGAATGAACGTACTTTTGACCAGTAAAATCTCTGTTTAGGATTATTATTTCCAAATCCTGGGAAGATGAGGCCGTCAGGTGTCCATCCGTTTGCCTAAATGCCATCATCTGAAGTTCAGGCAATCAGAATGGGTTGGCCACCTGAAAACAGCTGGTGGTACACCCACATCTCATGTCCTGGAAATGTGGGCACTAGGAGCTGCAACCTCTGGGAAAGTCCAGCAAGATGCCATTTGAAATCTGCAGCTTCTAGTGGGTTGGTAGATGAGTAGTGTGAGAGGCATCCATTAAATTCAACGTAATTACATTTAAACAAGTGTTTCAAGAGAAAGGTGAGAAAGGAGAGGGACAGTTAAGGTACAAAGGGAAACAGCCTCAACTGTCAGAAATTATCTGAATGCTGTAGCCTGCCCCTGCAGTCTAAAAGAATTTGGTTTATAAGAAGAAAAGTGAAAGACAGCGAAAGGGGCATTCAGCAATGTCTATGAAGCACACTGGTGAAACAGTCATGCCTTTTCACAAGCTTTATGGTATCTATGAGATTTTAAACTATTTTTAAAATTAATTTCAACTCTAGGTTAATGTTAAGAGACAGATTCTGGGAGGGGGGATGGAACTGAGAGTTGCACTGTATATATCTTCACAGTCTTGAATGAGACTTACGTTGTTCTTCTCCTCTATTCCCAGCTAGCTTCATGTGCATTCTCAGTTGAGTAGCCTGCTTGATTATAAACTTTATGATTAAATGACTGAGCCTTACTGTGAAGGTTATTTTGGATTTTTGTGGCTGTTTGAACATGGCACTAGCAAACAGCCTCTCCCCCGCAGTGGCACTGAAGGCTGGAGTATTATTTTAAATGCATAAGGATAGACCCTGCAGTGCAGTTACATTGCACAGAGAGTAGAAAAGCCACGTAAACCCTGATGCACTGCATGAAAGCAACACAGGGACAGCTCTGACTTATTCTTAATTTTTCCAAGGGGAAGAATATGGAAAACATAGCCAAATATTAGTGTAGTAATGCACAAATCTTTATCAGGATAAATTTCTAGACACTTGGGAGTTTTCCATAGGAGGAAGTGGTGAAAACATCCATTTATTAGATGGCTTGGTTTTGGGGACATACAGAAGCCCAGCTTCAGCACCCTCCTGTGCCTGAAGAAATTTAATCCTACTTTTTCACCTTTTATCATCACCAGCCTAAAAGGCACTTAGACTGGAGTGCTGAGAAATGAATTATGAGATTTCCATTTTTTTCTCCTCATGCTCCTCCACTTTAAACATCCACTAGCACAATGGATGAACGTCTGACATCTCATTTCCTATCTAAGGGCTTATCTTCTGTGTCCTCCTAGATAAATAAAGAGAAAGACATTGAGTGAGGTTGTTGATACCTCTGTAGACTAGGTACAGCTGCCTGTGACAAAGCAGTATATCTATTTCAGCTGAAATAATTTGGAGGATGGACTCACAACTGAGGAACATACTGTGGAAAAAGAGGGAGGTTCGAAAATTATATATTATGGTAGTGAGGAGGCAAGTGGCTGAAATCAATGCGATTTCCTTGTGAACAACTAAGTATTAAGGAAGTGTTCTTGATGAAGAATGAAAGGCAATAGAAATTACAGTAGTAGAGAAGGACTAACTTGTTGACTTTGGTACGATGCTGAGCTAAAAGGCTGAGAACCGAAGAGCATAAAATTGTGTCCTCTGCCTCCCTTATCTTGGAGCTGCTGAGATGGGAAAAGGAGATGGGACCACTAAGGCGTGTGGCTGCTGAAAAGCCTGTAGCACACAACTCGCTCCAGGAATGAGAGCCACAAAGGCTTGATGTGAAGACCTTCGCTGTGTTTCTGGCAGAGCTCTGATTTTTTTTTCTGGAAAGAGGAAGGCTTTAAAGTGTATACCTCGCCAATGTGAAATCTGTTGGGGTGTTTTTCATGTGAGTGTATTATCCGTTACCTTAAGCAGTTCTTTTCTTTTGCTTACTATCCTGAAGTATTGATAAACAGCAACGGCATCTCATTTCTCTTTGTGAGACTAAATAAACCTAGTTTCTTCTTGTATCTATCTCAGACACTTTGTCCTTCTGCTCATCATGGTAGCCTTTCTTTGATCCTGTTACTGCCTGAATTCATCTCATTAGCCTTTGAGAAATCTTGTTACAATACTACCCAACTGTTGCTGTGACAAAAATCAAGGATGGGAAAACTAAAGTTGAAAGCTCTTGCTTCAAGCACTTGCAATGTACGATTAATTTGGAGAGCTCTCCTTGTACTCGTTCTTTGTTATTCAGTTCTATGCAATTATTTAAGCACTGAACTAACTACAATAATCCATTTTAAAGAATCCAGTGTACAAGTGTACAATCTCCAAGCGTTTCTCTGTGGTTGACTAGTGGCTGATTTCTCTCATATTCCTGTATAGCCACCTGGGATTCTTTTAACAGTGACTGAAAGTAATTGAGGCATAGTAAGTGTTACAGGGGACACTTGACTGTAGGTTTTCTTAATTGCTATTCATTGCTACTCTATGGAGCTTTAGGAGAGTAGAAAAAAATACCATAATCCCCTTGATTTACCTCATTTTCCAGAGCATTCAATTTAACCATTTCGCGTTAACAGAAGCACTTCTAGTCCACATCTTAAATTGGTGTTGGTCTTGTATTTCAGTTTTCTCCTTAGCCATGAACGCTACTTACGTACCATTTTTAGTGTTCCTTAGTAACAAAACTGTACAGCTGTGTTCCAGCAAAGCATACAGATTAACTTTGCAGACGTTGATGTTTAAGATTTGTATTCTTTGAGTGTTATTTCCGTTCCTGCTCCCAATTAGAAGTAACACAAAAATCCCTTTTTAATGTGTATTCTAACAGGAAGTTGTTCATTCATACACTTATCTATTTTTTTCATTTTTACTTGGTCCTTCTGCAGTACTTTGATAGCTTTGATACTCTGTGGTATGCCCCTCACCAAAAATATCAGATTAAGCAACAGGGAAGGGATTTTTAAGTGGATTTTTCAAGGAGGGAAGGGCGTTTTAAGTGGATTCCCACTGATCGACCTGCTCTCAGAACCAAAGACATGAAGAGTGATGTGGCTGGGAGGAAATGGGAAAGACCCTCTCTGTGAGATAAAAGTGGAGGAGGCAGGATGAATTGTATGGGAGTGTATAAAACGTATTTCCACTGAAGGTGAACAAAATAGGAATAATAATAAAAAGAGTGCAGCTAATATCAGGCTCAGGCTTCTTTTCATTGGTCTGGAAGTCAGTGTTCTTCATTATATTAAGTCGGACCAGAATTAAGAACATGGGGGATTTGCATGTTCATGTTGGTTTTATGGATCTCTGGCTTCTTCATTAATAACATTAGCTGGTTTATCTAAATATTGTGTGGTGTGTTGTGTTCCTTTTTTCATAACAATTATTTTTACTCAAGTGGGTGAATGGAAAAAAAACTTCCTGAGAACCAGGAAAATGTTTTAAAAAATTAAATGTAAAAAATCAAATATTTTAAATCTATCAAAAAAACTTTCAAAAATATATTTTCCGATATGTATTATAAAAGACATTTGGAGAAAACACATTGGAAGGACTTAAATCTGAACTGTGAGTGATTTTTGAATACTGATAGCATTTACTCTTTCACTGTATCAGTCAATACAGAACATCATAATTTTTTGTATTTTAGCTACTTCTTGTTTGCTGCCCTACTGTCT